>NC_071981.1:20078044-20379969 GCF_026283585.1 Hylaeus volcanicus
CGGTTATACGTAAATTTATGTGTCTTCTGGGGGGGGGGGGGGGGGGGTAACGTGGTTAAACAATTTGTGGTTAACGGGTTGCATAAGTTTGCGTCGAGTATTAATTACGAAGGATTAATGTCTTCTTTTGCACGAATTATGTGGAAAGTGTTAGCGACAAGTTTAACTACAAATTACGGAAACTAACATACAATGGTTGTATTCTTATTCTCCTTGAGCACCAAATTTATCCAAGAATAAATGAGAACGAGTAACTAAGTTTGAAGGCTATTCGTTACGTGCACCCATATCTAATTTCGTAGACGGTTGAGCCTTGACGCAGCATAATTTATACGCGGTGCATCTCCCATAATTATAGACCATAATTATCGGGAAATTTACCGGAACACGAGACACGCGTTTCGAATAAACATTAATCAGACCGCCAGATATTTTACTTGTACGTTGGTACGCGTGAGCGACTCGAATAAAACGAAAATCAGGAATTTCTTCTTTAGGAATATATTGGCAGACTAAATACGTTCGTTAATTTCTGATCTCAGAAACTAGTACCTTAGTTACGTTTCACTACAAGTTCGCGAAGTAAAACTTGCACATGCATCACGAGTTATTGCGAAGTACGGAAAATCCAATGGCACAGAAGGACTGAGGGATGGAGCAGACGATACTCGGGATCCTCTTAGGGACGTTACGAAGACGATACAACGTCGTCTGAGGGCAAAAAGCGAAATCGAACGAAACAAAGAACTGATTGAACGTCGACAAAGAGAAGAACCGGAGCAGACGTTCTTTCCGGAATGATTTACGGTGTAATAAACGAGACGCTACCGATTTCAACGTTTGAACACTGAAAATTGTTCACCTGAAGTGGACTTTAATGGAAACAAAGATAAGAACCGGTGTACTTATTGTAATATACGTGTAGAGATTCATTAGCGCAGGTGCTGATATCCCTTACAATGTATTACGAATTAATATTAATTGTTCGTCAAGAATTTATTATCAACGCGAACTATGAACGTGGCTGACTGCTATCTATTTATTCAAGCGAACAATGTTTCGTTGAATTTCTCGTTTATGTTTTCTACGATGTAGCCTTTTCTGCAGTTTTGGTCGGGGAATCCTCTTCATACCGAACGCAACGGTCTGTTTTAAAAATCGCTCAATTTTCCGGGTAATTGCGGGGGATCGTGGTGCCTCCGGGTAAAATGATTTTTCTTTAAGAGGGCATGAGAAAGCGAGGACTCGAAGTGTTTCGGATGCTGCGCTGGTATTACGCGGTGCATTTGGTTTTGACGGTTTCCTTGTTCTCGTAAAAATCTGCTGAAAGCGAAGCAGAACGTAGCGCGGAACGGCAGAGTAATGCCGTGGAATTACGGCGTAATTGAAAATCGTTTTAGAAACATGTAACGGCCACCCGCGACTGTAATGGAAATCTCACGACGTGCCGTGATTTTTGCAATTTAGAACCTTAATTTTACCGGCGGAAAGAAATTTTGTACAATTCTCAGAATGCTTACATTACCGTTCTTTCTAGTAATGTTATACATATGACGTCCTTTCCAATTCTAAAATTCAAACAATCCACGTGTATATGCATCGACGTCACGTGACAAGAGTAATAGCACGATTACGTAAACGTTAGGGACGACCTTAATTCGAACGATTTCCTGAACTAGAACTTCTTTGTCTTGGTTTGAAGCAATTGGATCCCTTGCAAGAGAACAAGCACATCGTTGACGATTAGGTATAGTCTTCGGTTTGCCATTCAATTAGAATACAGTATGGAGTTTCTGGCTTGGAACAGCTCGGATGAGACATTCCTGACGGGAACAGATCGTTTCGTAACTCTTTGTTTACCGCGCGGGCTCGGTCGAGCTGAAGGAAAATTATAAAAATTACTGCAGACAGTGATCGAAAGCAGTAACACCGGTCCTCTAAAAGCTGCTGCCAATAACAGTTCTCGTTCCATAGACCTTCAGAACTTTCAAGCTGGACCTGCCAAGTCGTGTATCAAAGTTCAACTCGCGAACAACTTACAAGAGAATGCTCACTGTTCCGAACTAATCGAGTTTGTAAGCTTTCGTTCTTATTAATTACGTTTCGCTGTTTATGTTTATCAAAGGGATCGATACGCGTAAGACCATACTCAACAATCCTGTATAACGTTGACAATTCGATGATATTGATGCACTTTTCATATTTAATTTTTCCGAGGGAAAATATGAATTTCAATAGCGACGGATCAGGGCGGATACGGCAGTAACAGGTACTTTATATTCTCTGGATAATCCGAGAAGTGTAAGGGTCGCAAATAATAGTCAGCGTGGATCGATGGTTAATTTAATTTTCAAAGGATGAAATTGCGGACAAGCTGGTTGCCCTCGAGATATGAGTAACCGGTATTAAATCCCAACGGCGGTGTACCTCGGGCGGGCAGTGTCACGGCATGTGGAACGTCTCGTAGCATGTAGCCTAATTACGTCAATACCGAATTTCCCTCTGAACAGACACGGTGCTGTACATTCCAGTTCCTCTGAAGCCTGCCTCTGTTATCAGAGTTCCTTGTCAGCAGCCGGGCACGTCCGATCCGTCTCCGATTGCGCAGCCAAAGCTTGAATAAGCTGACCACAGAATCGGATTCGAGCGAACGAGCTGCACTTCCGTGCTTCAAATTATGCACACCCTCCGGCCGTGTATCGACGACGTGCACGTTGCAAGATACCTGAAGGTGTATCCACAATCGGGCCCAGCATAATTAAGCTGGTGGAAGGCATTGATAGTCGTTCCCCAAATTCCCTGCGAACGGTGTCTGGTGTAACGCGTTAAGCGGTTACCGCGGGTCGGGCCATTCGAAAAATCCAAAATAGACAAGTGATCCCGCGTGCGGTGTCACGTTACGTTCGTAAAAGTATAATTAAAAAAGTTAAACGCGTAATGTTACACGTATATATGCATGAATCATTTGTAAAGTTCGGTTCAATTGGTCTAAGAATTTTAAAGATTCCGTGCAGAACAACGAGGTAGGTCAATTTGTAGGCAATCTACTAATAGGTAGCGGATGCAATTCTCGTAATGTAATTGAGGGCCTGGGAAAAAGAAATACATAAGTGGCTTTAGAACGCCGTTACGAAGATTGCTTTTCCAATTTCTGGTTCTTCTTGTGTGTCACACGCGAAACGTTACCTTTTTGTCCCAACGGCGAAAGGAGTTGAATTTGTACGGCAACTGTAATTGAAAAATATTCCGCAACACTGGCAAAGAAGTGTTCCGATACCGAACAGAGGCGACATCAAGAACGTTAAAGCGTATGTACACAGATAACTGATACCAAGTAGACAAAGTATACCATTGGAATAACTAACGTCGAATAAAATGTTGCATAAAAATTTCATGTCCGTTGCAATTATATTTGACATTCGCGTACAGGTACGCCAGTCTCTGAATTCGGGTCGAGCAAACGCTGCAGCTGCTCCACTCGCTGCTTGTCGATCAAATTTTTACAAGAGCTCGATGAAAGTTGCCAGCGACATGCGCTGGGATGGTCTTCGGACAACTCGTCCCGAGTCCAACGTTTTTCCTCTCTGTATTACGAAGTTTGGCCAACCTCTAAAAATACAAGAGCGTTTAATAAGCGACGCGTCCTGTCGCGATATTACAGCGAGGACAGATGAAGCTTTGGAACGAGCCCGTGACGAATTACAAATGAAAACGTGCGCAGCATACGTCGACAGTTGTTGGAAGAGTTTTGGATAAGTGGATCTGCACTTTAGCAGCCGGAGAATGCCACTGGTATGCTCGGGGGTTATACGTTCTCAGGAATGGAACTGGAGATGACGCAAAAGTCCGACAAGAAGCTTCATGTCGACGCAGACACGTCAGAGAGAATTCGTTGATATTCCACGTCGATGCGACGGTAAGACGATTGCGCCAACTGGAGAAAAGGTTGGAAGGTGGTTAGAAACGGCATTGTAACGTTATTATTACTCGTGTCTGCTGCTTTCCATTGTGCAAACTTATGCAACGTGTTTCTTGTTGAGCTATTTCAGTAAAGAGAAAGGAATATCAAACCTGGGTTAAGTAGAATTTGGACAGCGATGGGGTTACTGATCAGACGCAGCGCAGGCCTTGCAGGCCTTCTTCTACGACGGACCTCGTTTTCAACTTACAATAGATGGATGGAATTTAAAAACTTGATATCTAATCTAGTTCTTGCAACAATAAGATTGGAAAGAACAGGATCAGCTCGAAGAAAATCTTACGACAGAATGAAAGTTCTCGTATTATTTCTCGCGTTATCGCGATTTTAACGCCAACAATAGCTGTATCATTGTAGTCATAGTGGTAACACGGGAGATGCTTTCTCACAATTGGAACTGTTACATAACGGAAACCCTTAGAAATGTCCAATAATATTACAAGTGCTTTGGTAGCCGCGGGTTAAGAAGGGTATCAGGCTCTATTGTGTATTCAGACTTTTATTATTGAATGCGGCTATGGATTGTTACGAATCGTCGAGAAACTAGCAGACACGGTACATAAGACTGACAGGAATTGTTGGAAAAGCTTCTACACGCTGCATAATTTTTCTAAATCCGTTTTATTACCTTTCAAGAATCGTATGTATCGATCGACTTTCGGTTTACTAAAGGCGCTCCAAATACTTTACGACACTTCCCTCCGAGTGGGTACAAGAACCACATTCTTCGACGCAGTGCTTCTCATCAAGCTTTGTAATTTTATCCAGTCGTACGTTTCATCTTGCTTCTATAGTTGCATTTGCATAATCGCAGAAATCAACTTTCGAATGTATCTGGGATTCTAGTTAAAGCCCTCGAAATTTTAGAGCACTCGCAAAGATGAGAAGTGGAATACGACTAGACATAAAAAGCTGGCCACAGATTTAAAAAATCAATAACATTGAAAAGTGTGTCCCGAGAGGCAATCCGCTTCTTGTCCCGTTTGCTTCAGGAGTACTTTCGACGAGAAGCTCACGAGTCCTCGATCCGAGTTAGTCGTGACTCATTGAGCTGAGGGCTGGAAGCCACAGTTTGAGAATCCGTGCTTCAGTGCATTCCATGGAATATGCAGTACCACGTAACTCCGAGGTACAGAGAGGTAAAAATAATTCTTCGATGGCTGAATCGTAAATTTCGTCCTCCGGTTTCGTGCACACCGGCGCGTCGACCACGTTTCGACCTAAAATTTTGGGGATGGACAGTGGCGCATGAGCTGGTACATGGCTCGTATCGAGAAGGTAATGCAAAAGTCGCAAATAAGCGTTACCGTAAGCAGTGCAAGGAAAATCGAAATTTAAAAATGCGAATACATTCGAGGCAATGGAGTGCTCGTGCAAATAGTCAAAGGAAATGTTTGAAAATTTCTCAGATTGGGAAGGAAAGGATTAATTCATTCGGTTCAGAGTAGATTTCTTTTCCATCTTTTACTACCGTCAATGAAGATGATTTTATAGCGTACACTTCTCTGATATCGGTAAAACGTTGACCTGCTTCCCATCTCGAAACTCTATCTCTACCGACATAGGGTGTGTATCCTACTTATACATACATTTTTCAACTACATATGTACGTACTTCAAATCTACACTCATCGATATTCTGGTAGTCTAGCAGGAAAGTAGTCGAGAACTATATCTTTTCAATTTGAAAAATAACAAGAAAAACAGTGTCAGGGAATAGCGTATTAAAAAATACTGTACACGTGATAGCATATATACGAAATAATTGATCGATCAAATCCAATTTTCCTAGAATTCAATTTTCAACCTTATGTTAATGGCATTAGGGCAAGAGACCAAACAATGATAATAGCAGTGATGATAGTAGTGACCAAAACGTTGACCAGTAATGGCTGCACGAGTCGCATTAATATTACCCTGGGATGGCTCCTATCTGGAACGCATTGCATACGCAATAATTCGCTCAATTATTTGCCCATTTCGATCACGCGAGTCAAAGGTATGTCCAACTAAACTAAACGCGTCGGTGATCATTTCAGGAGGCAAACCATAATGTATTTTAGACCCGACGCTATTCCTTGTTCAACAAATACGTGTATTTTCGTGTAGTTTACTCGTTTAATTTCCTTACAAAACATTCAAATTTAAGCTCAACTGAAAATTCAGTTGCAATATCGGCACTACTCGAAACCAACTCGCATTTTCACCCAAACTGTAACATTTTAACATTACGGCGGTCGCCAAATTAATTTTTCGACCAACTTTTTTCCGTCACCGAGCGCGGATATCTATTCGATCGTTCTCGTTTCGCCAGTTCCGAACTCGACAGTGCACGCTGGCGACATCAAAAGTAATTCTCAAAGAGAATCAAATGCGCTTACTCCTCGCGCCGCCCAACACACCCTTGCATAGCACGAGAATCTTCTCGCGTTCATGCTTCGCCACGTTTCGAGTGGCAGGCGAAACGAAGCCCGATCTTCCGTAGAAGACAATCTCAATTTATTCGTGCATCATTAACGGGTCCACGTAAATTATTTATCACCATGGCGCCCGGCTAACGGAGAATTCAATTTGCTGTCAGCTCGACGCTTATCTCCTAAGTCGAACTTCCGTTAGAAGGTTTAAATTAGCTGTCGAAGTCTTCCTTGATCCCTCTTCTCTTCGTTTTCATCGACGTTCCGTCCACTGTACGTCCTCGAGCCTCGTCACCTTTCTTTTCGCAAATTGTTTGTACTACAAAATTACTGCGAAAGTTCGTCTCTGAAGAAAGTAGATGTTCATTCTTGAATACCTTTCGTAAAACTCGACTCCGTTGAATACAAGCTTGCGGTGCATTTAGAAATTTAGAATAACTTATATCTGCGTGGCAATTCTCCCACGATACAATTTCTTTCTTCGACCTGTCGCTTCGCAAAGTCACGCGTGTGCACTAAAACAGATCGAGCTGCTCTCAGGAATGTTACCCCGTCGGCGGGAGCGTGGGCTGCATAATGAATACTGTAATTTCACTTCGAGATATAACGGGTCCAGTAAAACTCCGAAGTGCAAAAATATTTAAGGCGGCGTGCTCGAGATTTACTGGCCCGTAGGTGGTAAAAGACAAGAAATTAAATTTCCCCAAGCGCTGCCACGCCGCGATATCCACGGAGGGGTGAACCCGGAGAGAAACGAAACTGGAGAAACAGAATTTCTTTCGCACGGATGAGTGGTGATAATTCGAGTAATTGCGGGGGGGGGGGGGGGGCTAACTGCGTTGCGTTTCGCGGATGGAAAACTTTTGAGAATTTACAATTCCATTCTTTTTTACCCTCTCCTGTTACCGATGCCGCGACTTTCTTGTTTTAAATTAATCTCAGGCTTGCAAACTGAGATTCAGAGATGGCCAACATTTTATTCGAATAATGGGTAATGCATAAGACCCATTTTTTCTTTGCTCTATTATTTCAAATGAAACTTAACTGAAATGAAACTGTCCTATTTATACGTGGTTGTTTGAACCAAATAATGGGAAACTAATGTATTCTTTAACGCTATTGCTTAAGAATGTTGATTTTATAACAAGGAGAATCTAGACCAAATCGCAGAGACTAAGTAGACGTCAAGAGAGACTGTTTAATGGCGATAAATGGCGATTTATGAATGTGGGACAAAACGGCAATCCAGGAACACTGAAAATTCGGTGAATGATTAATGCGTTTGCCGTGAAACGTCGCATGTAGCCGTTTTTAAAGTTGCGTGCACCGTTACGGTGTAATAGCTTAAAGGATGTATTCCGCCGCTTTAGAATAAGTAACGAGAGAATAAATCTGAATGAAGGCATTCAAATTTGCACGGCTCACGGTTGAATCTGAAAACCCGCGATGTCGTGCCTGGACGTGCGCTCGCGTCGCGGAGCGGCAGAAATAAAGCAGCCTCGAGCCCCGAAAGAATAGTTAATGCGTCCGCCCAAGGAAAATCTTTTTGTCCTCGGAAAGAAAAATTAAAGAAAAAGTATCCTCGCTGGGATTTCCCATTCTCCGTTGCAAAGGGCAGCTGAATTTCAATATGACTCGCGAAATTTCAACCGCGAAACGCGAAAGTGAACTTATTTACGTCGGGTGAATGGAACCGCGATGCATTTGTCGCGAGCTGGATTGCCAACCGTGCTCCTTTAAGAATATGTGTTCTCTTCTGGTGGTGGAAAAACAACTTACCGTTTGCGTTTTCTTATGGAACATGAGAGTACTCTTTTCTGAAGTATCTTTAACATTTCGAGAATATTGTGATTCCTTTTATTCCCAGTAATTGTGTCGTAAAATAGGTTAGCGGGTAATTGTATTTATGATATCGTTGGAGTTAGTTGTACTTGCAACCTACGACTAGAATCCACTATCAGTCTAAAACGCGCCAGTTTCGGTCGCAGCTTCCCCTTGTTAGTCAAAGTAGTGTTATGCGCAGCTGAGTGTTGTCATGCAGCAGGATGACTCGAGAACGCCCTCTGTTAATTAAACGACCGGCTTTTTTTTTTTAACTCAAGGCTGCATTCAAATGGTTTAATTGGTTACTGCAACTATTCACGGCAACAGTTTCATCCTGTTTCAGGAACTGGTGAAGTTGTGATCCCAATGAGAGACCTTACTCTCGCGAATGTTCATTTTGGACGTCAACGTGGTCGACTTTCTCTGCCATAGACTCATTCCTTTTCCCTATGTCGCGATAGATCTATTTTTCTTGCTCGGTTACAACTTTTTGTTAACTTCAGTAGAACTTCTAGAGTTTCGACTGATTCCATGCATAATCTTTCCCTCAACGACAGTGGAGATTCGTCTAATTCAAGCTCAAAGCGAATTAAATTTGAGTGAAATTTAAAAATCGTATTTTTCCGTTAAGATATACTAAACAATGTAAATAATCCAATGGGATGTAAGTAGGTTATCAAAACGTAGACCAGTTTTAAGAACACGATGACTTAGCGAAATCCAGCTGAAAGCCGCGTCTGTATTTCAGGTATAAAAGGTTTAAGTTTTATTATAGCTGCACGTTGGCATAGGGAAAAAAAGGTTTTATATCAGATAAGAAATGTCGACGTAGGTCGCGGTGAACCGATTGCATGACCGCTTCGATCACCTGATTTAAATCCTCTCCATCTTTTTTGTGGGGTCACTCGAAATCAATAGCGTATCCTAGACCAGTGTTTCTCAAACTGTGGTTCGTGAGCTCTCGGAATGAAATCAAGGAAATTAAGAAATGCTTCCCACGCTAAAACTTTATACAATTTTTCTGTGCACTAACTAAAATTTAACGTCATTTACATATACGATAGTTCTTTAGAGCATCGATAATTCAAAATTTCGATGGCAAGGTGTCGAAACGTTTTCATTAATGTACGAATCTCAAGCTACGATGACTAATTAATAACTTCAATTTGTATCTCCAAATGAAACTTTATACCATCGGGTAAATACTTCAACCGTTTCATCTGTGAGCAATCTGTCAAGCATTGATGATAAACATCGTTTTAATGAGTGAACATATGCCCGTTTTGTATCGATAACACATCCGATATGAAGTCTTTCGCGGAATTGCGATAATTAGGTTATTAATCCAACGTTCGTCGAGGTAAAGGCCTTCGACATTGGCGGGCCAATTAAATTCGCTTTAAAATAATGCGAAATCAATTTCGAACGATTCCGGATACGAACGCAAGCGATGCAAACACAGAAATGCGCAGAGCAAATTTTTTACTTACTCTACTTTTCATGTTTTTCGCACCCCTTCTCTCTTTTTCGCGTACCACTTACCCGATTAAAATATCTAAATAAATACACTAATATCGGGAATCATTTTTGGATATATATCCCATACAGAGGATATTTCTTCGCTGCAGTGGCAGTTCCACCAAATTTCCACAGGCATTCAATAATATCCGGTACACGTCTGTCGTTTGTTTCGGCTAATTTATTATCTGTTACAACGGTATAGAGAATTCAGCGGATGTAATATACGTTCCATGTATTTACGTGAGCTACACTGAGGATTGCGGTCGAAATTCTGGATATTGTGGTTATTGTCGGAACGGGGGAACAATACCAAGATGTTTCTAATACGCTTCGTTTCCAAAATTTGCTGAATTATAACCGTGGAATTCGTATTCCTCCGTTAACGATGGTTTCACTATCCCGTTGTACGCGATAGCGATACCATTACAAAAGAAAACCATAAAATTACTAAATGGTTAAATCCGTAAAAAGATTTCCCTGAAGATATCAAATTTTGTTTCAAATTTTATCTACCGTCTACCATTTAAAGCTTACTTATACTTCTAATCTCGTCCTACATCACGTGTCAGGTCTTGCACATGACATACTCGGTTGTGCACGTGACATATAACCACACTTCAATATTTTGCGCAGAGGTCTTTTGCTTTCAATACTGCGTTTGTCCGCTGAGGTATACCCTCTATTAATCATTCGCAATAATAGAAGCTGATTCTATACCAGTTTTCCTGGACTCAGTGGTACGTCGCGCTGCATTTTTTTTTTTTCAAACAAGCCCCGTAAATTTCCAATAAAGTTTAGGTCGAGATTTTGTCCTAGAAGACCGCGAATGGGAAGTTTGAATTCGGCAAAAAATTACGACGCTTAGTCACCGGACGCACAGTCTGTTGTAACGCAACGTAAAACCATTCGTTCCAGCCACAAATCGTTCCGCGAACGTTAACCCATGGATTCGAATGATTCGCCATATTTTCGCACTAGTCCCCAGCTTTTGTCGATCTCGCTGCTAACAAGGACCGCTGATCGATTGGCAAACGGGCATTGTACGTGCGACTACGTAACGTCCAAAGGAAATCCACCCCTGGATATCCAGTAATGAGCTTATTAATCAGATCCGTTTGCGTAAGCGCGATTGCATTTGACGTGCAAGTTAATCTAGTAGGCAAATTTAGTGTATTTAGCTGCTAGCTATTGAATTCGCTTAGAACGGAAAGATCATGAGCCCGTTAACACAAATTCGGTATCGATCGGCCACTCGTGTCTCGTTATCGAGTTGAAACGATGAGTGCTCTATCACGGTACGGCTGCCAGTAGGGTGGGAACCAAGAGCGAAAGGGGGCGTTGGAAATCGATTTTTTAAGGCGCAAATTACAAGCCGACCAGGCGCTTCTTCGCAGGGGGAATTAAGTTTGAAGAGTTGACGAAAGGAAACCGCGAATCGAACTCTGTGGAACTAATTAAAACAGTTGTAGCCCCGTCCGGGTTTGCCCGCGCTTCGTGTTCTTTCATTTATCGGGAACCGTGAGGTGGATGGTAGCGCGAACCGCGGGGATTGCGTTTCGGTACGAGTTAATCAATTTGTGAAACGTTTCTGTCGATTATTCCTCGTTCGACTTAATCGTTTGCCTCGCGAATCTCCGTTGCCCGAGGCCGAGCTTTCGTTGCCTCTATCGTTTGGCGTTGCTCGAATACGCTACTCCCCGAGCTGATGCCAGCCCTGGAAGCAGAATTGGCGAACTTTTGATTTGGGGAAAAATAGCGAGTAATCGATAAAAAAAAAAAAAAATAGCACCTTCGTCGTTCGTTACAGAAGAATTGCTATTCGAATCGTGAAATTAAATTATATTTCTCTCTGAACGAATTAAAACTGTTACCTGACATGTCGAAATTGGCGCGTATATGAGTTGCTTAAAAAGAAACATCGAAGGCACCGTATTTTCAGTTGAAATAGGTCTCGCGAAAATATAGAAAACGGCGCGTAAAATTAATCGAACAGAGTTCACGAGTGATTGGAAAATATTCCTCTCTCACATACATAATACATTACATGGCATAATTTCGATCTGTGAAAAGAATAATGCAAATAAATTCCCCATGGAATGGTAGGTTTAACGGGAATGAAAATGTCTTGAAACGTATTCCGAATTGCGCAATTGCTAGCCAACGAATTGCGATTAAGCCGAACTCGGACAAATAGACTTGACACATTCGCTCCCAGGGGTGGCGTGTCGTATCCAACTTACGTCGGGAGGAATAGAGTCGTATGGGAATAATTCCAATTCGAACAGGTCAACCGTGCATTTAAATATTGGATATTCAAATCAGTCGTGCAAGAATCGGTGGCGTGTCTGCCTGAACTGAGGGATTTTTTTTTTTTATCGTGAAAACGGACCAATGCCATGCAGAAATAGAAATCCAATGGATGATTCCGCGCTGTAGAACATACGACTTACTTTCTTGTAACTCTGCTTCAATATATTCGAGATTTTAGTGTTTCTCGTGCAGATGCGCTCATCCTCCCTCGCGAACATTGAGCATTTGCATTCGGAAACGTATTCTTAACAAAGAGAATAAGAAAGGGACACTGAACATCAGTATTGTGGAAGTTGAAAAAACTATAAACTTTCGGTACCTCTATTTGTTCATTAAAATGGAATAAAACTCATTTACAAACCATAAACTGTGAAATTCGTGGACTGCGTTGTTAATGGTGATTTTAATTAGAATAAAATACGTATTTTGAATATTTTAATGTGGGTGATGTTTCGATGAAAAGTTTTTTGCGTTGCGCTCTCTATAATAATACCATTTTTATTTGAAACTCATACGTCGAAAGTGTTCTATTCGTTCTTTACTGAATAATGTATTTATTTCCACGGGATATTTACATATTTATCGTTTCCTGAATATTTCGCGTGTTTTGGACATTTCTTCGTGTTTTGCATACGTCACTTTTACGTCGTCGTGATTATTGTAACGTTAATATCGTCTCGAAGAGTTTTAAAATTACGTTGCTCCAAAATAAATTTAGAGAGATGGTTACTATTATAATTAAAGTGACAGACCGTGATATGTGGAGCAAGGTTTTATTCCATATTTGTGTCGCCACGTTTAAAGTATGCATTTTGATGGAAGATATAAGAAGCGATAGCGGCGATGTATATACATAGCGCGTAATCTGATACGGATGTGGATGTTTCGGAAGCGTGTACGGTAAAACGAGAATTATTAGATGTAACGTGACCATGCCATTGGAAATGGATCAATACACCGCAACTCTTCTCGCATCTTGGGTCAGCACGCACAGTTGTTGAACCAGGAAACTTAGCGTGTCGCAACTTATGAATTTACGATGAAGCAGCGTCAGTGAAATGAACGATGGAGTCATTATTTTCCATGTCGTTTCTTATCGATAATTTTTCCACCGTTATCCAAGCTTTCATTTCTCTTTTACAATGGCATTTTAATTGTAAGATTAATCGTGACCTACGGGATAGATAACGAACACAACATAAATCTACTATGAGATTATGAATTTCATACAAGGAAGTGATCCCCGATAATTAGCACATCAGTCTGGATCGCGATAATTATTAATCAATTAACCATCATCGAAATTGATTAGAAATCGTAAACTACATTCGTACTCTGCAATTATTACTGGGTAATTTGCAATCGCGCGTGAAAGATCACGTCCGCTATTACCAGAATCGCTACTATTTTATCATCCATCCGTTCGTTTAATTAATCGATATATCCATATTTTCTAAATAAACATTCGATAGGTTTGCCGAAGTTCGATTAACTTATCGAGTCAATCTCAGTTAGAAGTGCAATTATTTCGTGAACGATACGAAATAAATTCATCATGTCCAATTATGATATCTCCGTTGATTGTTTCTGTTATTCATTTGTCATAACTTGTTGCTTCCTTTATTTGTTTAAATTGCCTTATTTTGCATTTAAAGTAACGAAATTAAAATAGAATTCGGAATGCAAAGAGTTAATTGGTAAGCTTATTACTCGTTAAACGTTAATCATATTTTGTTCGACTATCTCCATAAATATCACCGATAAATAATTCGGCGTCGCTCGTAATTTTCTCTAGGTTCGACACCAACAAGAAATGATTCACTTTTCTATTTTTTTTTTTTGCGGCCATAAATCCGGTGGCAGAGAGCGCCGAAAGATTTTTAACTGACCAAGGTGAAATAAAGCGTCCCGGAAAAATTGCCCCGGAAGTACCTGGAACTGTCTTTCCGGGCTTGCAGCATCACGATACGTATTTGTAAGGAGTGTACCGACACTCGTAAGGAACCTTAACGTGGCATCGTAGCGCATCACGAGCGTCGTTCTTATCCGTGATACAAGCCGTTCCATATGAAATTTTTATGTCTCTCTACACTGTTCGCTGGCTACCCCGCTGAATTCCCGGACTTATCCCTGGATAGTGATAATACGGGATGTATCCTGGCCTGGGTCTGTCAGGGATCGGGGAGCGTGAAGTCACATACGACAAGTCGAAGAGCAATGGCGCGGCTCCAACGATAGGATGTTAATGTTATCAACAATTTTTTCTCGACATTTTCTGTGATTTAAAGAAAACAAATATTCCGCGGTTGAACACGATATTCTTTAACTTCAGCGAAACCAGCTCACGGAATCGCCAAAAACTTTCGATACGTTCAACAATTTTCAGTTTCAGGTAAATTCAAAGCGACTGGAGTAGCGTTGTTTCTGTCAGCAGTGACACTGGATAAATAGCTTTCCAGTGCGACGAGTATAGAGCCTGGCTATCCCGATACGAAATGTCTCGAGCATCTTCTCGCCCCAGCGGGGGATACAAGTCTCGGTGAATTAAAAATAAGCCCGAAAACTTTGGGCGGTTCGAACTTTCCAAAGCCTCTGCTATCCCATTCCCCCGTCCCTCTCCCCCTTCTCTCCTGGGGGATTACTGTTCCAGCAATTCAACGATGCTTTGTTGGAAATGCCTCGTAACGCGAGGTCGAAACTGTTCCGATCCGAACATGATCGTTTCGCTATTAGTTGGAATTTTGGGAATTCATGTCAGCTCGTGATTTGACGAACACTTTGCGGCGGTAACACTGGTTCTCCGCGTACTTGCGTGGGATTGCAGCGGGCAAATTTTTCACGCGGGATTTTGATGGATATCCGATTTTTTTATTTCAATGGGGATTCAAATCGTATGAAAAGCATTAGCGAATGGATAAAGGATTTCGATGTTGAAACTGGTAGTAAAACGAATTAGGTAGGGATCTGAACAGTCGAGAGAACGGTCTAAATAATGTACAATAAAATTGCACTTCTAATGCAGCGAATGTTGCTCGTCTTGCGTAGAACATCCCATGAAATTTTTGGAATAATGGGAAGGCACGGATACAGAAACTTACGAATAGCCGGCCGAATTGTTACGATCGCGACCGAGGCTCGCGTGTGAACATAAAAGCAAGGATAACTTTTTGATTATTCTGTTGTGTTATTGCCTCGGACGCGTTCGGTGTCTCCTCCAGTTTTATTTCACTTTTATTCATATTTTACGAGAACGTTTCGCCGGGGTACATTCAGCCATATCATCGACAGAAATATCGACCATAGACTGACACGTGAGTAAAATATCGCTTATACGCGTCACGGCATGCGAAACTCTATCGTAATTTTTCTCATTGGTACTACAAAAAAGTAGCGCGCTTCGAAATTTGACCAAGGAAGATTTATAAATGAGGAAACAACTGATCAATCGCTGGCTCCTATAAATACTGGTGGAAAACAATCGACGTGCTTTTTCATCGTAAATCGAACGTTACGAAATAATCCAGTTGCTTTCGAAATCTTCGATAATTATTTGTCTTTTGGTTCTTTGCTCTGCTAAAAGTCGAATAATCGAGACGGTAATGGAAGCGTTTATTATCGTTTCAACTGTTCCGTTTAAGTCAACTTCGCGTCTACAATTAATAATATTGAAATTAATAATACGTCAAAGTTAAAATTAATACACGAATGAACCAAGTGTAAGTTATTGTAGCAAGAGAATTAATTAACGACCAGAATTAATTTAGTTAAAATGTATTAAACTTTCAAAAAAAGCGACGACGTCAAGATTCCACCTTGTTATGGGGTAAGATATTCGTATCGAGATGGTATACGTACGATACAAAAGTCGAATGTCTCCTCTTCGACCACTTTCATAGAACAAAGTTTCCCATTTTATTTACTCTTTTACGGCAGTCGCCAGTACACCGATAACCGCGTATCGTCTTCAACATCGTAGTCCCTCCCACCCCCATTTTCAACCATTCCTTCCGTATTTTCTTCTTTCTATCTACTTCTCGTTTCTTTCTTCTTTTTTTTTTACCGCATTCCGTTTTTTTTTCTCACCACGGTTGCAGCTCGCTGAGCTTTGGGGCACGATAAGGCGTTCTGATGGATGGTTCGATGCGCGGGGGTGACTTTTTACGAGACACACAAGGACCAGGGGCAGTAATGGTACCTCTTTTATGCCGCGTACGGGACTTGCAAGGCAGAACACTAGTTTAATGACGCGATTCACGCGATGGGATGGTCGGCGTGCAACACACCCGTATCGCTCTGTGTGCACCTACAAATGACCCGGTAGTCACATGCGCGCCGCTCTCATTAAAGTCACGTGACTGCTTGTCACATCTTATTAAGTGGCAGGAAATTTGATTTCGGCCCCGATACTACCGCGGTTCTTGTTAAATGTGATGTATTACTTCATCAGTCACATTATAGACCGCAACAACTGGTCGACATCGGCCAGTACACACCGTGACCGGTCATCGCGCACGGGAAATGGCATCATCGACAAATCATCGTGGATTGCGGGATACGTGTACCCTAACACGGGCAAAAATCGCGGCGATAATCAACCTTTTTTTGCCGTGTATCGTGTCGCAACGCGTAGGGTTCAGCCGTGTTCCGCACTTACGTAACAAGGCCGGTGAAATTTCCAAGCAATTGATGACACACCCGCTCTGTTTCGATACTTTTGTACTTTGTTGCTTCGTCCCAACGCTTCTAAATATTTATACGCAGACAGGGAAGAAGGAAATATTTATTTAACACGCTGAGCGCCACGTCACCCATATATGGATGACGGTGCTTTTCACTAATGAACTTCAACAATTCATTTTAAGGGTTAAGTGCTAATGAAAACAAATCTGTGTAGAATTCGTAAACAAAAATATCCTCCCCCCCCCCCCCCCCCGCCCTCCTTTCGCGTACCGCATATCTGAAAAGCCGCTCGTCACAATCGCAACTTTTCCCCGCTTTATCTGACGTTATGTTCGTAACTGCAGAGCGAAACACCGGGGACGCTGCTATTAAAATTAGTTTCAACTTTGTACCGCGTTGGAAAAAAAAAAATTTATGATCCCGGATTCAAGCGAGAAACCGGGGACAAGTTCGCGAACAGCGAGCAGATTTCCTTAAGGGGACGGAAATAATAGAAGCGTCGACGTACAATGGAACGTCTGACGTGCCACCGGAAAATCTCTTACGGGCTGTAATTTTTATTTAATGCGGTCTTCCTTCGTTCTCTATTCCGTATTCTTCACCGGGCAGAAAGTTGCTCGTTATCGCGTGAAAACGCGGTGAAACATTAGAGGGGCTGTTTCACCCTTCGGTTGTTCTATCTGCCGGTGGAAACTTTTATTCCCTGATAAGGGGGAGACTCCGAGTGTCATTGATGTTTCATCAAACCTGAAGAAGCGCTTGAAAGTCCCTTGTCGGTTTATAAAATTGAAATACTCAAAGCGCATGCCTGGGCTGTTTCAATAACTACGTTACGGGGATACGTCGCTCGTGTGTTTGTGACATCTGGATGACTTTTCTTTGTAAACCAGAGTGATCTCGAGTGGCGTGCGTTATTTTTCTTTTTCCCGAAGCTGAAATACTGCGATGTAAAGCACCCGATTCAACTGGAACCGCTTGAAGTGACATGTTTTTTTTTTTTTTTTTTTTAACGATAGCTATCATTTGTACTTCACTCATTTTTACCAAACTTTTACGAAACTCCGCGAATTTTGATCTCGATTAAAATTGAGTATTTAGTTTCGAAGTTTCCGATCGCGATTGCGAGGTAGGATACAAACACCTCGAAGTGTATTATTCGATGAAACTCGCACCGAATCCTCAACAGAACCCTCTCTGTGTGCCAATCTGGTTATTCGATAAACAGTGGAACGTCAGGTTTTAGCGTAGCCCCTGGAGGCGTCGAAACTCGCCTCAAAGCAGCCGTGCCATGGGTATTTCCTTCATTTTAGCGAAACGCTTACGTCTACCTCTTCCATCGCCGGAAATTATATTTTTATCGATGTAAGTTGTTGCGACGATGCAATGTATTGGGTATAGCTCTCTAGATAGGGACCGATCTCTGCCCTTCCAGTTCTCTGTCGTTCTCAATCAAGTACTTGTCGTACTCATGCACGAATAACTCACAATAAATAGAATCCATTGGTTACCTTACATAATAAATAAATGAATAACGATATGAAAAGGACAGTATTCATTTCTTATTGATATCCTCGAGTAAAACAAACTCCGATGAAAACCATAAGCGAGGATATTTACTCTAAAATGTAGATACAGTTGTGTTGTATTCGTATTAAAGTAGAACTACGTAATGTATTTGCAGTTGTTTACACGTTCTACGTAATTTCGTATTTCGAGGCAGGAAGATTTAGTGGCGCCAAGGTGCGATAAATCATCAACGAACAAGACACAATCATGTTTCGACATTGGTAAGGCGTTTTCGCTAACGTTTGCACAATTCCATTACAAATTATTTCGTAGCGGGTAAACTTAGGAAAATTTTTAAGAGATCCTTCGTCAGGGCTGAAACATAAATCGTGATTTATTCGTTGACGATTTATTGCACCTCAACGTCGTCAGATCTTCCTGTTTAGAAATAGGAAATTACGTAGAATGTGTAAACAGTTGTATCTCGCTGCAAATATACATTATTAATCCACGCCGAAACTTTCCTACGAGCCAACGTAAATATGCACAGCGCTTCACTATTCGTGGTAGAATAAAAAATAGACGATTTCTCCTTGAAAACTGAATCGAAAATGTACAGTGGAACTATTTTGTGAAAGACTTCTTCTTGGAGATAATCAATATTCATAATACTTTTTATTTTAATTTGCACGTTGGTATTTATTCTTGTCGTATTATTGCATCTACCACGGAATAGACAATACTTCGAAACTAACTAACTTCGAAAAGACTATTATTAACAATAGTAGTCCAACAATTGAAGCTTTTGTAGCGGTCAGATAAAACAATACCGAAACTACGGTTCGCTTTTCGCGTGACCACGATTCGCAGTGTTTTTCGAATGTAAAGAATTCTCCACGACCCGACTCAGTTTGCGTTTCAATTTGCTTTGCGCGATGCGTTTGAACGCACAGAAAAATTCCGATGCTTCGTTAACATCGGTGCAACTAACCCTGAGCTAACATGATTTTCCCTTTTTATTTAGTCCCTTTTTCCTCCTTCTATTTTTCACTGACATTCGCTGCAGTTATCGGACGAACGAGCTCTTTCGGAGTTGTGCAAGGTGCACTGTTCGCTGAAATTACGCTTGCTCATATCGATCGATCGTTCTAGGTTCACCGAATTCTCCTGACTTTATATTTTTCGTTCGTCCGCAGGACAAAGAAAAAAAAAAGAAGAACCATTCAGATCGGAATCTGGATCAGCGAATTCTGTGTTTTCCTTTTCATTTATCTACAAGACAAACGTAACGGGTGTCCACGCTCGTATCAAAATATAGATTTATATCGCGATAAATACTGTTTCGTATTTACGAGCAGATTCGAAAATTTTTGTAACAAAAGAGAGATGCGGTATCCTCCAGTGTTCCTTAAAAAGCTCGTGTTTATTATGACGAATCGTGTCTGACGTTCGACAAATGAATACAAATGTACAGACACGTCGCAATTATGATGAAAAATAACGGGACGATGAAAATTCCAATATCAACCGAGAACTTCGTTGCATTAAATACGTGCCAGTGAAATCGATTTAGCTCTTCTTAAAATACGCTATTGCGCTTCGGGAAATTTATTGGGCCGAGATTCATCTGTTTCTCGACTCCATCATCCGAAACGAATTTCCAGTGTATACGGAATGTCGCCCCTGAACCTCTGGGCTTTATTATCCGACACCGCCAACTTTAAACGCCCTTAGGCCTTCGAAAGTCTATATGCCTCATTAGTTCTTCAGCATCTTGAATATGCATCCCAGATTTGGAACCCCTCGCAAGTATGTCACACTCGGTTGCTCGAGAGTGTTCCACAGAAATTCCTAAAGTGTGTCTCTCATAAGATTGGTAGATCCGTGGGTACAACGTGTCACAGCTAAGGCAACGTTCTCTGTTACGTATTAATTCTCATTCTTAGGCAACACTGGGCTATCGCGGACCTTAAGTTTCTATCCAAAGTCATAAATCAGACTATCGAATATCTAAAGATTCTGGATCTACATAAATTTAATATTCCAATGACAGCGTTTGGGAATATCATGATTTACGTTTTCGACCATTCAGCATTTATTCAAAACTGAAACATTTCGTCGCATTATTCAGTCGAAAATGAATTAAAATTCGTACTCGATGGAGAAATTACTTATTTTGCTTTAATCGAAGCGGAAAAGGCGGAAGAAGGAGATTAATAAACATATTCTCTTCGATGCAACTTGTGCTTCGTGCTGTGCAAACTTCCATTTTTAATTATTTAGTAAGCGCTCCTTCAACTTACCGCTGATTACTGCGCGCGAGTTCGCTCCGTAATATTTTGTTCCAACGATTTTTACGAAAGCGTTTAATATGCAAAGTTTGAAATTTTTCCGTAACACGGGAACTAGTCGTTTAAAGATGTAGCGCAGTCTACTCGAGATTATCATGTTAAGTAAGTTTCCCATTTCACTCCGCCTCAAATAATGCATAAGACAAAAGCAGTTTGGTTCGCAGGTGACGGCGCGGCGGAAACCGCTGAATTTTACATGGCCGCGTCTCTTTCGAGAATTTCAGTTCCCGAACGCTTTCCACGCTCGTATCTCACTCCCACCCCCCCCCTTTTTTTACTGATAAATTTTACACCTGCCAAACGATACTGCAAATATTTCGTGAAAGCAACACCGGCGAGATACGGTGGCTTAAATATTGAACCGATCTCGGACCAGCAGGGAGAAGAGTCGTTTGCCATCAAGAATGATCTCGTACGGCTGAACCTAAATTTTAGAAAGGGAAGTTCTTTTTCTCAAACGTTTCTGAAAACAATTGCTTTGGATCGGTGGCAGAGGCGGGATAAAATAATATGGAGACGAAACGTGTGCAGAATGCCATGGAACAATAGAATAATAGAATAATATTAATATTTTATTTGACGTGCATGACTACACTCCGTACGCGTTTAGCATATGTTTTTGATATTCACCATAAATGCATAAAATTTGCAATGTATTCATAAAATCGTATCGACGAGGTGACAACTAATATCTCATACGATCCTCGTGATTTTAAAAAGTCCGAAATTGAAAATCCAGGCACATCGATATTTTTCTAAACCGTAAGTTCGATACGAATCGGTTATCCGTTGGAATTCGAAGAACAATATTCAAGAAGCGTTTCCATTCCCCAAACGAGTTACGAAGATCCGATTAACAGTCTCTTGAAAGCCTCAATTTTTTTTCCTCAGCTGCGTTTTTCCCTGCAGCTCTTCTTCCCCATCTATCCATCCATCCAACGGTTCCTCCGTCTGTCGATTCATTCGTTCATTCATTTTTCGATATTTGAACGTAACAATCCTTCTCAGCCCTCCATCAGATCGATCACGGTCTATTTGAGTCTTCCTATACCGCCGTCGAACATTTTCGGTTGCTCTCAACGATTCAGCCGACATTAATGCGTGAAAATAATTTTCACCGCGATATACGAATACATCTGTCACTCAGGCATCATTTTGTGCGTTTCACGATCAGGATAAGGTACTTATACCAAACAGATCACTTCTTTAACCCATTACCCGTCGCAGTTCAAAAATTAAAGAAAAATTAAATGAACTGTATAATGATGTTCATACTAACCATCTGGACCTAATTTCGCATTGGCGGTCACCGGGTGTGAAAATGAAAAATGGGACATTGGCGAATAATGGGTTAAAAGGTCAAATTGATGACCGTGAATAGCATTATTTACATTGCCTTAACTTTGCAAATACACGAATTCTGCATCTAAGTCTAACCTCGATGATGGAGTAGACGACAAAGTTCCAAGACGAAACAGGAGCCCTCGGTTATTTTTCTACCATTTTCATCAGAATTGACGGGGCGTAACTGAAAAGTCTATGTTCCTATTTGTCCTGTACCATCGGATACGAAGGTCTGGCACAAAGTGTAACTGACCCGTGCCGTCAAATAATAAAGTCCACCAGAAAAGCCACCGCGGCATTCAATGACACCCGATAGTTACGCTACCTTCTCCGCGTTTCATCGCTCGGCATTATCTGTACCTCAGGCCACTCCCCCGAGGATCCTCTTCGTGTTGTGCAGTTATACATGCTCGATCACAGAGACAAGTGAAATTTTATTCCAATTGAAAGTGACGAGTATGACCGACCTACAGCTAACCCTTCAACCGATACGCTCGAGTACACTCGAGCTAGCGAGATAATATTATTTTTGACGACCTAGTTCGCGGAAGCGCCAAGTATACAAGTGTTTTCACCTCTTCTGAGACATTTATATTCATACTTTTACATACATCTCCGAAATCATAATACCAAAAAAGATATTGGCTACGGAATGCTACGGTTTCAATGTCTACAGGGACGGAAAAACACAATCAAAAATTTAGTCACTTTTCGCATTTTATCCCGTTACATTGGATCCGCCATTTAGAATTTCTAAATTCTGAGTTCAGATTTGCAATCAGCGACCTCATAAACCCCGGTATACCAAATTTCATCAAAATCGATAGTTGGGAAAAGTGGATATAAATGTTTCCCTTTTAAAGAACTTTGAGGGATCTTCCAACCAGGAAATGCTAGAATGTTTATTATTATCTCAAGGAATTTAGAGGGGTGGGGCGTCCAGGAAATACTACAATATTTACGAGTATTTCTCGGAATAGGAACGGCCTTGCATGGCTGTATGTATATAGATCACTACGTCTGTCACTCTCTTATAATTGTCTATAAAATAGAAAACTTTCAGGTGTCATAGCTCAGCGTAGAATTGTCCGATTCGCTTCCAGCAAATTTCAAATTGAAGAACGGAATTTGAGTTATCTAATAGATTGTTATGATCATTGTTATATACCCTTAAACATTTGTTTTATTTATTGCTGTACTGGCCAGCAGTATAATCCAGGTGTAGTAATTGCACGCTGGTAGTTAACTTGCGGTTCCAGGTAAGTAAATATTAGTATCAAGGGTACCATAGGATACTAAAGGTAACAATTTAGATAACAATTTCGTCAATTTCTGGTTGACCCCGAAGAGATAAAGGAAACGAACTCCTCAAATATAAACGACGCTGTACATTAAACGACATTCATCCCCGTGCCGCGGACATCCTTCCAAGAAAATACCGTACGTGAAGCGCGGATGAAAGTCGTAACGAAGGAGACGGAACTTTCATAATTCCCTTTAATGATTTCGCAAGAAAGTTTCTGTCGAACGACGACGAGCCGAGAGGAAATTATGCAGCGTGGCACGGCAAGGCGGGAGAGGTCAAAAATATTTTGCCCCGTGGACGCGGCACCGAGAGCGGTCGTTTCATTAAAGTCGTCGTTTGTTAAACTGTTAATCACTCTTAAATTGTTTACGTGGCCCGCGACTGGCGACGTCAACGACGGCCAATTAGGTCCTCGAAGGTTCACTCTACAAGAGAAAACTTAAGTGAATTACGTACGAGAATTGCTGGATAATTAGTAGCGGTTCAAGAACTTTTATCTAATTAAGGGCTTATCGAAGTTCCCTCCAGGCGGCTCGGAGGGTTTCCCTCGTGCTCAAAGTCGATTGAAATGTTAGCATAACTGGCGGTCAGGTGTTGATATATACTTTAGATGGCATGGTACCAGATACTCGCGATGGATAGCATTCCAGGGAGATTTCGAAGAGGAAAGTAATTTCTAATAGAAGAGAATTAACCGTGAAAATAAAAGCTCACTTATAAATTAGTCGAGTACGAATTTGAAAAAGGAAGGAGAATACGAAAAGACGTTCGCGTTTCATAATAAATGAACAAATGAAAAGTAAACGTCTCATTTTAATAAATCACGTCGTTAACAACATTCTCGACCGATGAAATACGTATTTCATTCTACTAATAATTCATTCGCTTTAAATTACTGCGCTCACCACGCTAGAATTATAAAACCGCATTTCTCACATAAATTACGAGGTGCCGGTTCCCTTACTCGTTGCCCGTGGTCCCATTAATTTGATAAGAGTTCATCTTGATCGGTCCACGTAATCAAAACCAGTGGCCGGGCGCGTCAACTGTCGTGCAATTTTCTTTTGAAGAACGATTCCATCGCGTGCCGGTTTTCAGAATGATGCATGCTACAATTTTATAAAATTTCTACAGTGGAAGGACTTAGGGCAGGGGTAATTTTTCATGCACACCTTATCGATCGGTCACCGATAGAAATGCCCCTACGAAGCGTATTCTTACGAGTACGCGAACGATCCATCGAGCTTGACAATGACGTTAAAGGTGTACTTGATCTCCTTCCCTATTAAGGTTTCGCGATGACAAGTACAGTTTTCAATATTTATGATACCTTAATGAAAGGTATAATCCTTACATCGTAAGTTTATGAAGGAGTAAGGTTCAAAATAATTATTTACACATTTACTTTTCAATTTTGTACAAGCTCGTAAAGACCAAAACGGCAAGATGCAGATAAATTCCAACCTAATGGGCTGTTTCCCATAAACGGAACTTATTTCGAGCGAAAATCATTCGTACATAAATAATTCATATTTCAGTCCAGAGCCAGGTTATAATTAAAGTCAATTACAAGAGTTTGAACTGTCTGTTGGTTGTTTGAAATTTTATTATTACGCACGCTCGTGGGCCGAGGTGTGTACACACAAACCGACCTCTGTGTAATTTCGCTTGATTGTAAATAGCGGGTAACTTATAACTGAATTCGCAATGTTGTGTATCGTATTCCGAGAGACTAGAACGATCCGTGCACGCAATAACATATCCAATTTTCATCACAGAAAATTGTCGCCATCGAGTTAAATTAAATGTTTAACGCCAGTGTGGTAGCATACATACTCGTATATAATCCATTTCTATGTACAGCAATGTTGAACGGAAAAAATTGGCAAACTTTCAGAATATACAAGGTTGGTAATTTTTTTTAACATGGCTACATCAACGATGAAACTTTCTAGCTGAAATTATTTGAGATACCCAGGTAAATTTCAATGGAAAGTAGAATTTCGAATTTTTCAATGGAGCGGCACATCAAAGTTTTTACCTATCATAATTCCTTATTACTGTGGATAATTTAATTCTGGAAAGGTCTAGGAACGTAGCAGCAAACATAATTATAACTTGTAAAGGCTACGTTTCGCATCATTAAATTCAGCGTCGAAAACCGTATAATAGTAAACATTTTTCACATTTTTTGCTACGAAACTAGTAGCTGGCTGGTTGATTACCGCGTAGATGCGCTCTCTTAAATTAGAACACCTAAATATCTTCGTCCCTCATGAATATGTAATGACTCGACCGTGGATTTTATGCATTTATAGCGTATGTGAGTATGAAAAGCATATGCTAAACGTGTCCAGGATACATGTACTTACGCAAGATGAAATATTAATATTATAATATTATTTATGAACGCTACTTTATATACATTTTTCATGCGTTTTCCGTGTTAGCGTGTATCATAAATATGTATATAGAATCCAATAATGACAGTTACGAATCAACTTTGACAAATCGTCGATTACTTTTTACTATAAATTTACTATACATCATCGGAGAAATGGTTCCGTAATGCTCGAATGACAGTGGTTAATACTCTAGATCAGCGGTTCTCAAACTATAAACAATGTGTGAAAACTTCCGAGCCAGAAATCCCGAGACTTTGCTAATTCTACAGCTGAGAGATTACATTCGTTAAAAATGAAACTCCTTTTATTACATTTTGTCATCTCTTTCTCTCTCCGCCTCATTCTACTTTCGTTTCATATTATCCAAGATTAATCTTCGTATTCACCCTTCAAGCCTCACCCAGGAAGCTGACTACCCGCAAACTTCTGCACGCTACTGTAGAAATAATGAGTTGCAGAAAATGTGGGCGTTAGTCAAGACGCAGCGTCCAGCTCTCGCTGCGTTGGCGAAGCACCAGCACTCCTCCAATTCGATTGCTGCTTTCGAGTTGTCCATTGGCGAGCAGTGCTTTCTAAAATTTAATAATTTCTTAATACTAATTGTTCTTACGAATTCCGAATCCGACAGTGTTTACTGTTGCATCAGCTTGTACCAGTTTCAGAACAAGTTGGTTAGTTGACACTACAAGGTGTCCTTTTTGGAAAGGCAACCCGTCACCTGTGGATGATACTGTTTGAAGTTTCTAAGTATAGCTGCGACGCTTACAAGAGACATTCCGACGTCCAAGCATTATGGCTTCATCAATGTGTTACCCGATGAAGCTGCAACGCTGGCGAAACGCTGGAATGTCCCTTCTAAAGGTCTCGTCTCGTATTCGAAAGCCTCAAACGGTCGCTCTCCTTGAAACACGTACAAACCGATGCGCAACGTTCGAAGAACCTATTGACAAGAGGGTCGAAGGAAAAAATTCATAAAGCAGCCTCTTTCTCTGGCTAAAGTAGACGATCCCCTTGATCCGAAACATAAAACGCAAGTTCTTTTCGTCGTTAGACAAACAGTCACGCATTTTTCAATTTTTCCTTTCCATGCTGGTCTCTACGGCACGCTGAATACAACCGAATTAATTTCTCTGACGGCCGAGGTGCATGCACAACGCCGTAAGAGCCATGTAAGTGAGCTTTGTTTCGCTCTGCTAAAGGGGATTGCTCCCTTGAGCTCCTTTATTGATTGCCATATTATATACCGCCGAAGTGGTGGTCTGCGCAAGAGCGACTGAGATCGAGGCAGAGACAAAAGGAAATTGCAATCCTCTCGGAAAGGATATTATTTGTTAATGTCCGGTTTGTTTGCTTGCCCTTTGCTTCCCTTGTCCATCTTTTTCTCCGCCTCCTACCGTGGTTCGCCATCCCTCCGCGTTGGTCCCCAGCGTGCCGGTTCACACGGGTTATTACTCAACGCGCGTGTAACATATTCCTTGACCGAAACTTCGTTAGCCTGGCCGAATGATTAAATTGGCCGGGTCCCCGTGGCCGCTGCCCCGTGTAATTTCGCGCGTATGGGTTTTGTCTAGCCGGCAAAACTGCGCCGGTGAAAATTATTGAACAACTTTCGAGGGCCCTCGGGACATGGACTTGAAGATGGGCAAAAGTGGTCCGAGCGGAGTAACGGGTTTCTGTTCATTCTGCGAAATCGGTGAGAGTCGAGTAGAGGGATTGTCTTGTACACGGGGGCACTTGCGCGCCAAGAATTCCATTGATCCCGGCGTTTAACACTTCACCGCGGAGGCATTCGAGTACCCCGCCTGTACAGAGCGTTTCGAGGCGAGGGAATTACGTTAAAGCGAGCGAGTTTCATTTTAGAGGCATTTCGTGCGGTCTGAAAATCGTTTCTTGCACGCTGAATTATCGTGCGGCTTCGTGGGCATATATTTGTCGAGACATGTTTCTTAGTTGAGTTGCGCTGAATAAGATTACAAGGTATAATATAATATAATGAACAAAATATTGAACCTGACATCGTTTGGATACCATCACGTATTGGAATAACTGGTAATGAAACCACAGTTTACATAAATAACTAGTCGCTTTGGCAAATGTAGTAGCTAATAATCTAGACGTTGATGCGACCTTAAACAAATCATTAAAAAATTCGTGACGATAGTGAACCGTATCTTTTATTTCATAAATAGTAATAACCGAGTTAGGAGCAAATTTATTTCCGAGTTACGGTACGTATTACAGTAAGCAAGCTTCGAGTAGACCTAGGAACTATTCGAATGGATGCCAAGGCACCGTCAAGCACGCCTGATCTATTCACAACGCAAACTTCGCCGATTGCGGGAACTTATAGACAGCGCACGCAATTGAATTAGCAAGAGGCTCCGGACGTCTGCAAGAACTAATGATACGGCGTATCGACGTTTGCCTGCCTCTGTGGCCACTGGAGCTATTCAAACACCTGCTATGTGTTCGAGAACTTAAAGTGCTTGTATCTCGGAAAGTGAAAGTTCCTGAGCACATATTTGTCCAGACATGTTTCTTACTTCGGTGGTGCAGATTAGGATTACGATTTTACTACGTATTCTATAAATACTCAAGAAACGTAGGTCTCACTTTTTACAGTTTGGATACAACCGAGAACTTATGGTAGCACACAAAAATAACGCTTCTCGTAAATGACCGTTATCGCGTGAAATGAGCCATTTTGAATGTAGCCTTCCAATCGTGATATCGATGGTGGCGATTAGTTTAATGATCAAAATTGACTCTGCGTGACGAGGGTAGGCAATATACGGCAGTGCTACTTCCGTAATTGCGTCTTCTCCATGGATGACGATGAAAATTGGTGGCGTTTCAAACATTTCACGTCGATGATCTTCGTTCGAGGAAATTTGTTTGGTCGATTTGGAAATCGATCCCGAGCGGAAATCCAATTTCGTGCTCGAAACGGTACCGGTTCCCAATTTTTCGTCTAATTTAATTCAGCCCAGGTTTTTTCGTTCGAAATTTCGACATGGCGACGCTTTGAAGCCTTTCCACGAGGAAAAAAATTCACTTCTGCTCGCTGCTTTCGGGTTAACTACCGCATTTGCTTTATTTAATTTTGCAGAAGCACTTTAGGAAGTGGATACTATCTCAAATCAGCTGCGCTGTTTCGCTCCCGACTGGATTCAGTTGTGTCGCATCACCATTATATTAATTAAGCCATGCCAATTAAACTTTTCGTATGTGATCGTCGATAGCGATCTATTTCTCTCCGTGAATTCTGCCAGTACCCTGAACTTTTGAAAAATTTGATTGAACGTTTCAGCAAGAAATCCCTTTACCGCAATTGCTTGAATTTTATTTTTATTTAACAAAGATATAAATAAAATTGGAATTAAAGAGGAAGTAACTTGTAATAAATATTGGATCTCTTCTTGGAATATATACTTCCGCAATGCTCAGAGGTCAACAAAGCTCATGTCTACTGCATCATACAACAAATTATATTTACTAGAAGCCCCTCTTTGAAACAGGAATCTCATTCACCGATTCCGCTTCAAAACGCGTATTTACACGCTTCAGGGGGAAGGTTTCTCATTGTGCACGCACAATGTCGCGTTTATCGATTCAGGAAACGAGCCACCACTTCACGGAACTGAAACTAGAATTTAAATATTTATTCCTTCCGCGACACGTTCCGTTCACGATGAACCACTTTCATTTCCTTTACGATTATTCGAAACGATGCTCTTTTTGCGACGAGGGACCCTCCAAGAAAGTCCCTACAAATTTTGTCCTTCTTACTACAAGGTGATTCTTTTGGATAAATAAACATTCGAAAGTATGCATCCCCTTCCTATATATATCAGCCATACAAATTCGACGAATCGATATTTCAGAGCAGGAACAATAAGTTCATTAATGAATATAATTATTTCAACCATGAATTAATTTTCTCGGATTCTCCAGACATACCAGCTGGTAACAATACATGGAAGCAACGGGCTGCTGCATAATTGAAAAATTGTTACAATGAAGTTCGTTATAAAATAGACCGACTATTATGTTTCATTCGCTTTGCGGCTGCAAATGGAGCCGTATGACTGCGCGATTCGTTTGAGTTTCGCCATCGGAGGGGAAAATTTTAATTTTCATTAGCAAAATACGAAGTAAAATATTTCCACCTTTTGAAAGAATAACCTGTACCATTGTGTGGGCGTCTGTTGTAGACGAATCAACTTCTTGTAGAAAATAAAGCATTAAGGGAACTATATTATAATTTTTATGTTTGAAACTATAATTGCAAGTTACATATATCGTTTTTAGTTGTACAGTGTAGTTTCGTGAAAGAAGACAGCAGTGGTCTCTTTCGATGGTATATTTAGATATATAAAGTACGAAGAATTCTGCCTACGAATAGTGCAAATTGTATCGTTTGGTAGCTTTAAATAAAGCAAATTGTTTGGATACTATGTATTCGGGGCTTCCTTCCAAATTAAACCAGGTTTTGCGGTGTCCGTGAATTCCTTAACTATAGAGCCGTTTTTCGGAAAATCCCAGAGCTGCGACCCATGGCGCATTGGCGTTCGTGGCTTACCTAATATGGCATTGCCTGTTTCGTATGCAAGGTGCAATGATGTTAATTCCACTGCTATATGCAATGCATGTATTATGGTCAAAAGCCGCGTCTAAAGCTTCTAATTTCTCTTCGAGACAGAACGTGATATTTGCCGTGTGAAAAATAAGTTATACGCTACGCGATGTAGCGGGAATTTGCATAAAATTATGTAGCGTAAATACACACTTGACGATTTTGCCTAATCTTTCTACTCTCGATTCTCACTTTTTCAACTCCCTCGATTCCGACCTTCGACAAAATGGGGATTCAAACTTACTGAACGTGATTCGATCCGGCGTCGAAATCGGAAAATCTAGTCGTTAGGGGGTTGTCGTCATTATTTTTACACAGGTCTCGTATAATTGCGTAATTATCGGTGATTAGTACGTAAAGAGTAGTTCGTTAGCGAGGGGTCCTTTCAACTCTTCGTAAAATTAAAACTAACCCGCTAGAAGGATCCACGTGGCAGGTCATGAAGGCTTAAAGCAATTAAAAAATATAAAGGGCTAAGTTCATAAAGTTTGCGTACTTTCATAAACCGAGTGGAAATTATGCGGGTTGGGTCCCTTTTAATCGAAACATTTTTATTAAGTTAATGAAAAATTTCGTAAATTCAAACGACGAATGAAGGATGAATTTCAACGGATCTCCTTTTGCGAGAATTAATTGCTTCAGTTGTCGGGTGATTCATTTTTTTTCCAGGCTACGGTTACTTATAAACGTGGCAGATAATTCTTAACCTCTTCATTCCTACCGTAGTGTAATAACTAAATAATTAAGCCCATTGAAAGCCGTATTACCGTCGTCTACGTTTTCTTGTATACATCAAGGAATTCAATATCGGAAGCATGTAAAAATTAATATATAAAAGTAACAGCAAGTCCGCGTACAAAGGCGATCCGCGTCTATAACCCAACCTTGGCACATAAGGCTATTCGCGAAAATTCATCGAAGACCCACAAGTTCGCCGACAATCAGGTGGACCCTCAAACGAAGCGCGCACGTACCTTGGAAGCCTCCCTCGCGCGTCAAAGAACTCCCCGGGAATCGATCAACGTCGCAATATTAAAGAATCGCCTGATCGATCAGTCAAATATTCCCGTACGCCGTTTGTTTTCGAGGCGAATCAGTTCCCCGAGAAGCAGCCAAGAGCAGGGCATTTTCGTCTGGAATCCGTATGAAACCCGCTCACCCTCGGTTTATCGGGTTCCCGTTTCGAGCAACGCAATTGGATCCCGCCCTGGCGCAGCGTGTACTCTCCTCTCTAATATGGTAATATTATTCATGTGATCGAAATTTTCATGCAATACGTCGGCTCTACGTAAAACAAAGCTCGAACGGGTGGTCGGGGGGTGGGGTGGGGGTGGGGTGGGGGGGGGGGGGAGGAGAATGGGAAGCGGCGGTACGAGAGACAAATTTGGCGCGGATACAGCGGGAGGGAGACCGGGATCCGGTTAGAAATGAAATCTATAAAGTCGCGGAGGAGGCGCAAAGTCAGAGGTAGATACGCGGCGACGGAGATAGGCTAATAGCAATGTCAGGGATAGGGAAATAAGGGGTAGAGGAAGCAAAGAAATACGAGCGGTGACGGTCGATCGATACCTTATGTAGGTCGTCGAACAGGATGGCGAAACGGTGACAGGGGGACTGCGCGGTAGCAGGAGAGAAAGAAGAGTTCCATGACCATCCGATCGGAATGCCACTTCGGATCTTACCGCGATTCGATGTGTATGAATCGAATGATTCGTTCTTGCCGTGAATAAACCCTATGATTGGACGGACACGTGAAAAGGCGCGGCGAAAGGAGGCTGTGAATGGGTACCGCGCATCCTTCTAAAAGCCCTTGCGTTACATTTTTTTCATCGACCGCCTTTAAACGCGCGCCCGTGAATCGTTAATACGGTTCGTGGTCCATCGAGACGACCAGGACACCCTTACTCGAGAGTGCAACTGTTCGGGGGTAGCCTTGGATTTCGCGGTGAGCGACGCTGAAAAGAATTCGATGGACGATGCCAGGAGGGCAGGTTTCTGCAAGAGCGTCTCTCTGATTCGAGACGAGTCAGACGCCGAGACTGTGGTTTCAAAGTGTTCTAGGGGAGAAGAAAAATCGTTTCTGGATTAAAGGAAATATGACAAGATCGGTTGATAGAACGTGGAGAACGTCGAGTCACCTCTGCGTGGTCACGAACTTGGTACGAGAAGCAATTTCATTCAGGACTGATCTTTCTCTCTCCTTGCGATACAAATTCCACACGACGGAGGTGCAGAACAAACCTAGGTGTTTTACGTACATACATGTATATGAGCCGCTCACTGCACAAATCGATTACCTACACTTTTTGAAAAATCTTAAACGTAAGTCTCAAAGCACTTGGTATAGTCATAACTTGTTATGTTTATAATAACTTTTCTGAAAAATAATGATGAACACCGTTAAACAACAAAATTTGTTTTCATTCATTAAATGATAGGTTTGATGTTTTGAAATAACTGCACGTAAGGAAAAAATTTTAATTTGTATCTAATTGGCTCTTTCTTTTTTCCAGGTAACGTATACCAAATGAAAGATACCTGGCACCAATGTTGCGCAACCCCTAAAAAATCTTTGTCAAGTTCTCGCCTGGAAGGTAACATTTCAATTAGTTCTTCTTATCCAAATCCGAAAGCTGTTACGATGAAAAGTATCCGAGAAGATTATATCCTCAAACGAGAAAATACTTTATGCAAATTTGTTGCCCCTGATTCCTACCGCTTTACACATTTTTAAGATAGCTACCGCGACTACAGCAGCATCAACGAATTTCACGGTAAATTGAAGTTATCGTTTGCGGCGCTGCTATCTCAAAGACGTCGTAAGCTGCAGATTTGTAGTAATTTCATCTGACGATGTGGTTGCTCCTTGTGTCCTGAATCGAGCCAAGAGGCTGAAGGGTGGGGGTGAAATGAGAGAAATAAATAGTGGCTCGGAGAGATACAAATAAGTAGAGCAGAAAGGGCTGGCGAGCAAGGGGCAACGAGGCATCCTGGGATGAAAAAAGGAACGAGAGGGAATATTACCGAGGGGCTGATAGTCAGGGAATAAGAAAGAAAAGATCGTCTGCGACTTATGACGCTCTTTCGAGACACCTTTTCTAGGCGGCACTGTTAGTAGCCAGCTGGTCCCAGTGTCTCAAGCTTTTAAGTTGCACGTGCTCGTACATTCCGCTGCACTTCTTCGCGCTACGATGTGTAAGTCGAATAACATATATTTAGTATCTACGAACGTTTGAATGAACGCAGATCCAAATGTTTAATACGAATCAAGGCTTGTTTTCTAAATAGCAAGCTTTTCTATTTGCTTCCTATATTTGGAAGCTTTTTTGATCGTCGGTACACAAGTGGTAAAGGTCAAACAAACATTTCAAAAACACCGTCTGCGGTGTTCATTATATCATCCAATTACTTTTAATATTTTTCTCCCGGTACTACACCGTCCAACTTACCCAGCGGCAGGAGCTCAGACAGTTCTTCCCCTGTAGACTTTCAAGGATTCTTATTAGAGACTTTCCGTCTTTCCTCCTTGTTCAATTTTAAGAATACTTCGACACCCTCTGTTCTTGCCTGGCCAAAGATAACGACGTCACGCTTTCTTCCTTTTACTCAATTTTGAGGATTCCTCGAGACTAGCTCTCATCCTTTACCTCCGTCCAGTCTCAAAGATTTTTCGACCTCGCTTTTCCCCTTTGATCTAACTTAAAAATTGTTTCGCCGTTTCTCTTTGCTCTTCACTCCTCTTTTCCGCCATTTCGAGGACGTTATCGCTTACCTTTTCTCTCGTCTGTCTCCAAGGATCCCATTATTTCCTTTCTGTTTATGTTTGACGCAATAATTACGGCGAGAGCGACTCCGTATAATTTCCTGGAGGACAAACGCATTAACTTGATTGTGGAATTCTGAATCGACGATAATGTAAATATAAGTACACTGCAAATCGAATATCAAGTCTCAACTACTTTCCAATTTTTCCAATGTCTTAAATACTTCATCACGGTACGAAGCAGAAGAGTCGAAGAAAATAGAATGTTCAAGTTGAAATAATATCGAAGGCGGCACGAAGATTTATTTGTCTAGATGGCGAAGTTTCGTGTTTTGATTAATTTAAAGGAAGCCTTGAAACTCCGTTCGGAGAGCGAAAAAAGTTAAATATCGGTTCGGTAATAAAAGAAGTTTCGAGGTCTGCGAGTTATGCCATTGCCGCCAGAAAAGGGAGCAATTAAAATAATTTGCGAATATCGGGAAGAGAGGTAACTTGGACGCTCGTAGAAGTAAAATACGCCACGCAATTTGAGGTAGTGCCTGTTTTCTTAATTACTTTTGTAGAATTAAATTGAGCCTGTGGGACAGTCCGGGGAAACACACTGCTGCCTCGGAAGGAGTTAATATGAACTGAAAGTAATCCGAGTTCGCTCACTATCTACCGGCAAAGCGTTTCCGACCCCTAAGAGTTAATGGCGCTGAGATAGTCCCTTGTTTTTCCCGGGGAACTTGTATCGCTGATATACGATCTAAGGAAACCGTCTCTATCTAACCTCCACGTAGACGATAACAACGACAAAATTAATTCTAGAGCGTTTCTCCGCGTCGTATTTATTTAGACATCAAAATAAAATTGTTCTATTTTATAGCGTATAAGATTTCGGACCCGGAAAAAGAAGAAAAAAGAGGAAAATAGATCGAGGAGCTAGTGCATCATCCTCCCTCTTATTTTTCACAACCTTTGTTAAAGTTCGCAGTAGGTAGTCTTTGCAAGATAAATTATTTAAATAAGGCAAAGAAAATCGATAATGTCGGAACAGTATCGACACTGTCCCAATTTCGACAGGCTTCGTCGGTACCTATGGCCATCGCGTTGACGAATGACAAGTACTGAGGGTAACGAGCGAACGCATTTCGACGCGACACCATAAGCGAAACGCGGAGAAAGCCCGAGGAAGCTGAAAAGAAACGGCGGAGGGATGGATCCTGGTAAGTTGAATTAGGGTTGGCAGCGAAGGCGAGGGGATGGAAAAAAGCAGACACAAAGCCAGAGCACCAGAAATAGAGTTAGATTAATTTATAAAGTCAGGGGAAAGAAATAAGAACGGGGGCAGAGAAACGGACGGGCGAAAGTAATGAAGAGCGGCGAGAGACGGGGAAAAGGATCGGCCACGTGATCCTAGGGAGAAGTGGCATTGTGGATCTTCGTTTATCACCTTATTATTCATTGTCACACGCTATACGTCGAATGTTTATCGCGACGTCGTTAGACCGCTTCTAGGATGGCGGAGATTTACTTTTATTCCAGTGATAGTTATTCGCGAGGTTTATTCCATCGAACAATTTTCGATTTTTATAGAAGGACTCATCGTTTTCCCGTACGAAATTAAATAGAAATTTAAATTATAACGCGAGAATCGGTAATTTCTCGCCAATAACATGGTAATACGAAATAAATCCTCGTCGATGCGATTGGAAATTTAAATTCCTTCGATGAAAGGGATAATTTAAATGGTACCGCGCGGTCAAATAATCCCATCGTCAAACTAATTATAAGGCAGGGCACGCGTGCAAAATATCAAAGGAGAATACGGGATGAATAAACGATACATGCGATGAAAATACAAGTTTATATGTATCGTAATTGAAGAAAGCTTCTTTTGCTATTAGTGGATCGAGGATTGGTATGAAAACAAGCAACACGTGTTATTAATTTTAAAATATGCGTCGCGACGATACGCCTCGGTTTAATCGTACGCGCGCACTGAATGGAATCGTCACGCGACCCGCGAGTGATCGATCGTCCGTTTATTTTTCATTTCTAGAGTGAACTGTGCGTATTATCTCGCGAGAAGAAAGCTCGGTTCCGGTTGGCGGGAGAAATTGCACGCCAGCGAGGATTTGCACGTAGCACGAAAAGAAACGTGGCAATCTTAAATCGCGTTCGTTCTTTTCGATGTTTCTGAGCAAATTGCATGTTGCCGTGACACCGATTATATCTTCATTTCCATGTCGTTCCCGATTTCCACTGCTTCGCGTGAAATACGTCTTGGCGAGGCAAGAAAAGGCCGAGACACAGCCGGAAAGTCGCGATACGGTTCCTCTCGCTAACTTTATCACTGGAAATGAATTTACGAGACTTTTCAATCGACACAGAATTTTTCAATAATTGCGACTCGATGATTCGTAGTCAAAGGGCTAAATTTAATGTCACGTGTAACTACACGCATCGAAGTTCTCGAATTATCGATGAAACATTTCGATAATAGTTTCATCCAATGGTAATAATTTATTAAATTCAATCCCCGCGGTTACACTTTGAACTTATTTGCACAATGTTCATTGGTTCACGTCAAATACGCACAGTGATGTAGTTACCAAACGCGACGCTTGCAACTAATCGACATCACCCTCCGTAAACAAATTTTATTCTACACAGGAATAATATTGGACATGTTATCCATATAGGTAGCCAGATCATAAAAACGAAATTATTATCTTAGTTGATAAATAATCGATATAGGAAGGTATATCTTCGTGTATAAAATTAGTTCAAACGTTTATCGAACGAATACGAAGCACAATGAAAATTGCCCGATAAAAAGGAACCTTTCAGAGAACGAGAAGTTTTAAATGACAATCGGGTGAATCGATCGAAACGAGCGATAGATTCGTAGCTATACAAGAGGTACCTTTAGAAGGGTCATTATGAAGGAAAGAGGATGATGTTACCATAAATCTAGGAAAAGCATTTCGCCTGAGAGGGTTCGAACGTACTTGACATTTTTTGTTGCAACGCAAAATCATCGACATTTCCTCCGTTACGACAGCTTCTTGACTCGATGTTTCTTTAATGAAGAAGAAGGAAGGGGCCGAAGTTGTAACGCTGAAGGGTCTATTAAATTGCGCTTATTTTCGCGATCGTGAGCTTTTTCTTAACCCCGTTCCGCGCAAGTGGTCCATTAAGCGATGACAGTCTTCTCAAAAGGTCCGATTACGTGCTCCCCATTAACATAATTGGATGTTTCGATTCGGTCACGATACTCCGCACGAATTAACAGCTCGCTCATAAAGTTCGATATTCCGTAAGAAACGAGAGGCGAATAGGTTATCGACGTTTTCTCTCTTTTGCGAACAACGATCGTTTAATCGAGACGATTATGGACAGAAGTAATAGATATGGAAATTGAGAAAACGAAGATAAAAATGGTGACAAAGCAACAAGAACTTTAAAGAAACTGTTCCAGATATTAAACGGAAATTAAACGCAAATGCAAATGTAATCTCTGCTGAATTCTACAGATACACGTTTAACAAATTCTCCGAGGAATAATCGAAGATTCGGGTCATCGAGAATCGGCGTAATGCAAGAGTATCGATTGCAGTCGAGTGAAAAGGATGCGGTGCGCGGAACGTCGCGGTAATTTCTGAATATTCAAGCAATATTATTGGGCCCCGGTTTAATAGAAAATACGATTAACGATGGTATTGGTAATCAAGATTTCCCTACATTGAAATTATCGTTCATCATCCAGGGATTGAGATTTAAACTATTGTGCGTCAATCAGGTTTGTAAATGATATGCATATTTGCCTGACTCGACCAGCGGGACGCTAATAATCATTCCAACGCGTTAATTAAAGTTACGCTCGGCGCGTGCGAATTGTCGAGCTTTTATTTGTCCATTGTATTCCACGTATTATTTATATTTAATAATCGTCGATACCTCGAACAGTTGTACTCGTTTCACCTGGTCTTCGATAAACAGCTTTGGAGACAGTTATTGCCTAATTTATTCGTTTTGAAATTTGAATTTTGCTCGTCCTATTTACGTTCGACGGTTTAAAATATACAATAACTTGTTGCATTGTTCGAGTGGCCTTATTTATCGTAATAGAATCGCGAATTCTATGGAGCAGTGGACGCCAACCAGTCGCCCGTTGCAATGAATTTGAAATTGACTCTATTGCTCAATTTATGTCGTTTCCTTTCACGGACTTCTATATTGAGAATCGATACATTCCTATTGAAGCAACATTTTCAGGAAGATGGTCCATTCTTAGAAACGGAGCTGACGGCTCTTAAAAGCGAGCCAACGTTGAGAGATGTTGCGTGAACCATGTCTCTCGGAAGCAACGTTTGGCTTTCTATCTCGCTAGATAAATATTTGATCCTGTATTGTGTTTCGCTGCATATGAAGGTATTCTTCTGCTTTACCTATCCGTTCGAGTTGACATTTTCGACAAAAATAATTAAAGATAAATACAGGAACAAACTTACGGATGACCGCGACATTTACATGTGGACGAGAGCTACCACCTATGTGAAAACTGAGTTCAAAAGAGACTATTATCGATCCCAAGAGCATTTATTTCTAGCACATATTCGATAAAAATATTCATTTTGGTCATATCTCGTATACAATTTGAACCGTCACATATCATTGAATACAAATTATTCGAGAGGATATATGCAAATACAAAATGGAGGAAAATATTTCAAACTAGACACCTCTGTGATTATTGACGGTACAGTTATCAATAATTGAATATTCCTATCGAAAATGTTTGGAATGATTTCGATGCTATCGTTGTCACTAGTTAACGAATACATCAGCATTGTCGTAATTATTATCCATTATTTCGACGTACGCGTTCGCCATTTTATTGAAATTATTCGCGGTGGTGAAAATAACTGTTGCAATGTGTAGGCGTTGCGTAACAGGGGTTTACTAGTCACTTTACGTATCGGTCAAATTATCCCATCACGATAAATTATAATTTATTACGCCCTGGGCAATACGCTTTTCTTCCGGTTCGATCGATTAACCACGTTAGCTGGCACGCGGTTGCGAAATCAACCGCGCAACCAGTAATTAAGAGAGAAGTTATTATCTAATCGATTCGCTGGACTGCGTTTAGGGCAAGCTCCGACCAATCTGAGTATAAACGGGTTACGCTCGTGCAAATCTTCTATAAATTGCATATTGCCTTATTTTCTATTCGACTAAACGCTTTAGAAAATTAAATAAAATCTTGTTTCTTTCATTTTCAGCCATTTCAAGCATTTCATCATTTTTTTTGTAATTTTGTTTTTGTAGTTCGCAATATTTAAACTTCAAAATCGTTTGCACACAAGAGAACAGCTAAAATAAAAACGATGGTATCGTTTTGTAAAAGTATTAAACTGTTCCACAGAAACAAAATCGGCTACAGCTACAAAATTGGAAATTTATCGAAAATTGAAGTTTTCGAATATTATTTTAATCCACCTCTGTTACAAACATCTGCCGTTTGCCAGAAAAATGCTGGGGTGTCGATGAACACTCGATGCATCCGATGCATTACGAAAATCTGTAACTCTCGTTAAAAACAGATATAATAAATTTGCATATGCACAAACGAATCGCGACACGGATGGTAAACGCAATCAGTGAATTATGCAGGTAACTGGGTTGCAGTGCAACGAAAGAAAGTAATTCAACGGACTTGTATTCGTACATTACTCGAGGGAATACCTTCAAAAATTCCCATGTATTTTGTCTGCATACTCCTGAAAACATGAACGTTAACGTAAAAATGGTTGCGATGTTTCTGCAACGTGGACGGATAAATGCGTTCTATTACTACTGGCGTTACGTTTGACCACTTCGAAATTCTGGACAGGCGCAAAAACGATAACGAATTACGAGAAAAATAGCTGTCAAAAACGATCGCTCGAAACATGTCCAATTAATTCTTTTTGTTGATTCGTATGGTAATTAACGAAGAATGAACTCGGCAGTTTGTACACGAAACGTGCTTCGAACGAAACGAACGTACTCTGCGAAAAAAATTCAGAGCGACTGACGCGACCGAAAACATACGTTAACGATATTGTATGAAAAAAAAAACAAATAAAAAAACATCAAATTTCTTCAGAGAATAAATTTTTAATCGAATTCTTGATCGATAATTTTCATGCATCATCTTTATTTGCCGAAATGCGCGTTCGAAACGTTTGAATAAAATTCAAGCTCGTCTAATACTACAATGCATCCGTACAGTTTTCAATAGACTCTTACGAAATACAGGGTGAAACCATGCGAGAAGAGGAGCAAGGATGCTCTATACGAACAGAAAATCACTTCAGCGATATGCAAATTTTCATTTCACGCGTCGCGTCGCATGGGATGCAACACGTTCCAGTCGAGGTCTCGCCTTTTAATATTAGCCGATATCCGCCGCTGCCGCGTGTAAACTAACTATTCATCGTCGTAGTTGCATTTAATGCACTCTGCTCGCGGTGTTCTACGAATGGTAAAAGTGATCGCGAGTGAATGAACCCATTTTACCGTACGTGGCAAATCCTGGACCGACTCGACGTGTCCTGTGAAATCGTCATGGCAACGACGGTAAAAATCAAGTCGGTCACGGTACATCCTCGCGAAATTGAAACCGTGTTACATGGTAAATTTCTGTCGCCGAATATCATAAGCTCTGTTACAAACAGATAAGTCAATACTTGAACTACATAGTCTGACAATGTCCATTATATAACGGTCGCGACTTAAATTAATAAAAAATCTGAGAAAGTATGGTTTCCAACTTCCAACGAATACAAGACTCATGAAGCGTTACGACTAGATGGACACTGAATTCTCAGACTGCTTCGTCTCGGTAGGGTTGAGTATATCAAGCATATTTGTCATTTCTTTGTATTTAATTTTAACGGGAAGAGGACTGAGGAACCGAAGGGACAGCATTTGTTTTATTCTTCATTATTTAGCAATGGGGGACTTACCGAAGGTGAGCAGAGGATGCGGAATGAATTACTGATGCGAGTAACTGCAGGTAACAAGTTCTCCAATGGGAAAGACGGATCATTCGGTTCGGCGGGTTTCCCTTTAACCCGTATTAATATTAATTACCACCCAATAAAACCGGTGGCATGGCAGCTCTCGAGTCTGGAGAGATACCCCCGGAAAGCGTCGAGCGAACTCCCGTGCGCGACTCATTTCGTGCGTAACTCGTCCCATTATGCGCGACAAGTATATCCCGAAAATCGATTTGGCTCCGGGGCACGTCCTCGGCACGGTATTAAAGCGGTGCCTCCGAAGATCGTATCGCGATCAAATCGGAGCCCCTAGCTCGATTTTGATGCGCGCAAAGTAGAACTGAATAATTGATGCCACGCGATGCCTGGATCGTAAACTGGCTTGTAGACGAGCGCGTTTCCCGCCTTTCACGGACCTCGGAGACGCTAATACGAGACACTGCCGTGTGCTCGCATTAATATAAATTAACAGAGATCGAAGTTTAGCCTAACTTCAGCTTCGCTCCGTCTTCCTCGAACCGCGTATCCCCTTTCCGTCTCACCTTTTGCTATTTTCGCTGCGATCCTGCGACGAATTCCAGGATTGGCACGCTCGCTGTCACTCGAGCATTCTCGGTTAACAAAGACGCGATATTTTCGTAAAATATACCTTTACTTTGAAGTAAGTGTTTGTTAGGGCGATCTAGATAATATGATTGTTTCAATCTCGAGCAAATTATTTTCATATCGCGTTGAGCAGACATTTCTAACGTACGGAGAGAGAGAGAGAGAGAGGGAGAGGTTATCCGTCGTTTAATTTTAGACCAGGAATATTTTATATATGGATCAATAAAAGCAGAAATGTGGTCATATTGCATGAAACACGGAAGCAAAGGGTTGTGAAATTCTGTAGTATTACTCGATAATTAAGGATTGTCATAATTAATCTAACGGAAAGTTACGTAATTGGATAGAGCGTTCCGCATGTAACCACGGTACTCTGTTCTGCTGGTTGATCAAGACGTAACGTATTGGACACGGTGGCCGTTCATCAAGTATCCATTGCGCGATGTATATAATCTGTTGGTATGTGGCATAAAGCGCTTTTACATTAATTCATTTTATTTTAAGTAAAATGATTGAAATGTAAATTGTCAGAAAAGCTGCGTTGACGCAGTTTTACGATCCCAATTTCAATCGAAAATGTAATATTGAAAAACGATCGCACTAAAAAAACCACATTCATCGCGAAATAGTGAACAGCGTGAGAGTTATTTTTGTAGCAATTAACAAAAAACAAAGCACGTATTGTTCAGTTTCGATTTATAGCCGAAAAGCTCCAATTTAACGCGCGCATCGCAAGTAATATGCAACGCTGTATTCGAATTATTTACAATTTAAATTTATTCGTGAAATATACATGATCCAACGCTAGTGTGGAGCGGATCGAGGGTTTGGTAGGTTACTTAAAATTTACATCTATTATCAAACGGTACACAATCCGTAAAATCCTCGGTTCCAAACAGCCCTACATCACTGTCAAACAGGTTGGTATACCGAGATTGTCCTAGCAATCAAATTCAATTCAAACTCCCCAGTCGTTGACTACTCCTCGCGATCGTACAATGGATTTTCCATCCGAAAGAGGGCTTGATGTATCAAAAGTGCTTCAGAGATAAATAATAAACAGTGGTCACTGTATGCCCTTGACTTAAAAATTAGGCAATTGAAAGGCAATTTTAAACAATCACAAATAACATGGGCCCGTTTCAAATCTACAATCGACATACACAGACAACAAGATTAAATCAAAAGTGAAAAGACTCGGTGACTAGGGAACCTGCAACCCCGCCCGCGGTGAAGCCATCGAAAAATTTACTCGGCGGTTTCATTTCCAGGTGAAACGACGCGGAACAAAGGCGCGATGCCTATAGCTGAATAGCGAGGTTCCGCGTCGCTTAACATAAACCACGGTTAATTAAGTTTCTCCTTCGAAGGTTCGCCCTCTGTCCCACTGGGTTCGCGCCATCGCTTCGGTAAACAGTGGCAGCTTTGTTTAAGCGTCACGAAATAAAAGGAGGGGGCGCGCATTGTTCCCCTAATCTTTTTCTCGTCCATTCAGGAGAACGCTCGGTGCAGCTGGGCCTGCTTATTCGGAAGTCAACTTCACCTCCAATTAATCTCGCCGGTTACGTCGGTGGCTCCTTATCCTTTCTCTGTCGCTCCCGGCGTGTCCCTTTTCCGTTTCTCAGCCGCTGCGCGCCGGCTGCGGGCTATAAATACTTGTTTCGCTATTCCTGAACCGTATAGACTACCTGGTAAGCTTGCAAATGGCCGCCCACCGGCTGGTGCCCCGCGCCGCGACATTGAAATATACACTTTCCAAGTAACAGAAGCAACACCTCGACGGGTCCGCTCCTTTCCTGCTGACGTAATTCCGCTTGAAATTACGCGAGCACGCACTCTGCACGCCCTGGAAATGACCAATGAGAATTAAATCTGACGCCATCGCGACCACCCACGATCGCCTCCTCTAGCCTGGCTTCCTCGAATGATTTATACCAGTTGTTGCTGAACTCTTTGAAAGGCGCCCCTCCGAGAAAAGGGAAATTTTTATAGACCAAGCGAGTGGAAGGGTTTTAGTGGTGAGCCGTGTGCGTAGAAATAAAAAAGTACTTTACCATTTTCTGATACGATCGTTCATTCAAGAAATACAAATTTACCATTGGGACTCTAGACCTTGCGCGGCCCGTTTGTTTACCTTTTGGTTACGCGCGCGTGCTCCCGCAAGTACTTGGAGTTCCCGTAAAACCCTAGTCACGAGCAATTGTAAAGTTCCTCTTGGGTTCCATATTACTGGCGATGTCTATGCTAACAACGCAAGGGGACGCGAACGGCCTGTATATCAATTTACCAATAGTAGTTAGAAGTTAAATACGTAATCGTACGTTTTGAGTAACGGAAACCAGATTCCCATCTTGGCGTGCGCGCTAGCTGAAAAAACTTTTACGGGTTCGCGAGTTTCGACTGGGGTCGACTCGCAACAGGGGTTGAAGTTAATCAAGAAATCAGGGGACTTTACACGCTTCACGAAAGGCTTTTGGGTGCGCACTTTGCAGGCATCGATACAGCATCGGAGTACACGAAGTAATTGCGGCGGGAGTCGTAACTTACGCGACGTTGCACGGGTTATAGCTTGTTATTTCTTGTCGCAGGTGTACCCGCGTGCATATCGACCCGGTCACCGACCGCCCTTTTAACTGTAACATTACTTTCGTGCTCTTTAGAAATTCGCCCCAGGCGCAAGGAGCACGAGAAAGTCGCACCCTTCACCGCCGTATCGCGGAATTTCGCGCTTTCGAAGGTGTCGACGGCCGTTGTAGGGACTGGTCAGTCAAATTGCTACGATAATGTCTTCTTTAGGAAAAATTACTGGTTCCTAAAATAACCTAGGAAATTTTGATATCTTATTGTTGCGATGATATTGTAACGTCGTGACAAAAGTTAAGTGAATGTATGAAAATTATTTCTAAAGATCCAATGAGACTATAGGAAATATGATAAAAGACACAAAGCCTCGAATGACCGAATCCAATTCTCCGCTCGTAAATCTCAGTTAGAATTTCTAGAATTTCGATTCCCCTATTCAATAGCGATTGACATACAATCGCGTAGACCGACAGAGGAACGTGTACAAAGACGACTATAACGGTGTCAGTATTAGCAGAGAGGTCTACCTCTGATTGCGATCTTTAGTGCAACCTAATGCTGCATTCCCCGATGCTCAAGGAATTGTGTTCGCCTCGGAAGGTATGCAACGCGTCAGAAACCGTTCAAAATGCAAAATGCTTCGAACCTTTCGCACCCTCCCAATTTAGGAAACCAAACTTCATGGAAAATAGCGTCGATCTTCTTTGTTTCGGTCGAGAAATTAAAAGTGCCTGCATTAAAACAATTTCGTTATAGTATAAATTCTGCCTTGACGTTCCCCGCTAGTAAAATTACCGAAGCGAGTGGCAAAGTGCGTTCGAGATTTTGCGAATAAAAGTAAAAACTTCGATTCAAATGGTAGGCAGTGAAACACCGGATACAAATAGCGCAGAACTTTATTGAGCAATAAAGTTCCCCAGTTTATGCGCGTGTTCTTGAAAGAATAGACACGTCGCTCGTTCTTTTTTTTTTTTCTATTGCGCGATGCATAAATTTGAATGCACGGAAGAGATAGGGCTAACGAACGCTGAAAGTCACTGCTGAAATGGCGCGTTCTATTTACAGCTTGTCGAAAAAAAAAAAAACGAAGAGAGGAGTGCGGAGGGAAAATATACGGAACTTCGGTTTGATTTTCACGGCGGCAACGTTACGTTCGAGCCGGTGGGATTATAGTACGTTTCCCAACCGTTTACGATGACGAGCGACGTAAACCCTCGACTACTTTAAAAAGTCTACGAAAGGCTGCGTAATAAATTTTGTCGCGTGAACAGATTGCATGTTTTTGTTTCTCGCGCGCCTCGCTAAGTATCCGACGCGTTTAATATGTTTCTCTTCAACAAAAGGCAGAGTACACTTTTAAAGCTCGTCCACCGTTGGCCTATCCGAACCAACGTGAGATTTTTCACTGTAACTTCTAAGAAATTTATGAATATTCCACGGATAGAGAATTTTTTATACATTCTAAAGTATTGCTTTTAAGGAGAGTTGATTGCATACTTTTATGACTGTAAATTTTTAAATCAGCATCAAAGCATTCCTTTGAAGAGAGACGCAAGGTTTTCCATTCCGAACAGTATTAAGCTTTTCAAGACCACATTCATAAAGAACATGGTCGAGGACTTTAAGCGTTCAAGGAGCTTCCTCCTCGTTACGATATTGACTTCTTCCGGGCGAAATATTCGAATAGCAAGCTAAAGTTTTGTCGTATAGTTTTAAGTGGTGCTGTGGACTTCAAGTGGAGGTATTATTAACCTTTCAGTTATTAAAGACGGGATGAAGGTACCGGAATACGTATACTTCTTTGACTATAATACAAATAATATACTCTTATTAAAAAATAAGTCAATTCCTTTATCGACATTGAAATAATTCACCAAGCATCGCACTTTGTTTTGAATTTCAAGTATCCACACAATACGATTGTTCGGATTGTAAGCAGTAAATATATACAGAATATACTCAGTTCTGCGAAATGAAATATTAATATTATTACGTTAATGTATGAAACACATTCTGCGAGCGTTTAGCATACGTTTTCCGCGTTTACATCCACCGCAAATGCGGTACGGTAGGGACAATAGTTTCAACATATAATTCTGAACGCTTATCACTGAAACGCTCGCCAGTATTCCATTAATCTACGTAATATATCGGTACCAAGTGCAGCGAATTCAAATGAGGAGTAAAGGCAACCTGAAACCTGCTTTTACCGAGATTGACGGGTAATTGAAGTGCAAACGTTTTATGCTTTCTGTTATCTTCGGTTTCTGCTTCTTACTGGCCGAGCTTCTCTTATCGATTCCTCCTCGGGAACAAATATATCACACTCAGACGTTTTCTCGCTTTCGGTGTCTCGTTCCTTGATCAAGACAAGATATTCCATGAATATTTGATGGATATCCCACCTCATTATTCGGCGACTTCTGGATACACATGAATATTTTCTAGATGTCTATGAAATTTGCATTAATTTCAAAATTCTGCTAACTGTATAATGGATCGAGTGACTGTATCAACATTAAAATCTTGCATTTCTACAGTATATTCAAAGATTCCGATGGTAGACATTCATTCGTCGATTATTTCACATTGTAAAATAAAAATGTATCGGATGAAATATTTTCAACGTTTTATCGTTTTATCATTTTTCTTCATATCATAGATTTCATCTTTCTTGCGTTGTCTCGCGATCGTCCTTGCGCAAGTGACGAAACCAGGAGCTACTTAACCGTTAAAAGAAACTTTTGCAGTTCGAAGCAAAAGATGCAACAACAGTTTCCGTTGGTGATTTTTTCTCTAAGTAATGAACTATTGGCGATCTATGTACTTTTTATTCGAGAAGAGTTTCAAACTAGCGTCTCGCTCGGCTTTCAAATGTTTACAGCCAGCCGAGGGAACCCGCGATACAAGTTTCCAGAGATCTTCGAAGAAGTTTTGAAAAGTTTCGGTGAAAATTTTAATACGAAGTTAAACGAATCCATGGCAGAACAAAAGAATCGGTAGGTCGCGCGACTGCCTCGCCGTCTGTTTTCTTCTTCAGACGACGACGTTAATGTCCCAAATTTTTTTCACGCCATTTCCGTGTCGCGAGCGTGCGTTCGCTTTGTGTTTTCTTGCAGTCCCGTCCACTTGTAACTGTGTTTTGTACTTTGCACTGTTTCCTGAAGAAGTTTCCGGTTCACTGAATTTTTCAGGGTGTCTCTGAGTGGAGAGCGTAACGTACTTTTCCGCTGCTGATACGCGTCCGCGGTAATTGTCGTGTTTTCGTTAGGTTCGAACAAGAAATTCCACAGTCAGCTCGCAAACAGTGGCATGTTTTTGGTACACCGTGTATCGTTAACGTTCAGCGCGCGGGAATGTTCAAGAATGTTCCGAAGCTGAATTTGTCGTCGGAAGACACGCAAACCACGAACTAGATCCATCTATATTTATTTTTATAGCAAGCTTAAAGTAGGAATTCACTGATTTTTGCACTTTCCGAACGTTAGATTTTAAAATGCGGGTGGAGAATATGATTTTGCTGCGATCTTCTATGCAGAGTTGACCATAACAACCTTGTACATATTTGAACACAAAAGCGAGTAACAAGAGAAATCAGCGTAAATTTTAAAATATTTAACGCCCTCACCACTTCTGGAAGAACCATTTAAAGCATTAAAATATTGAAGCCGAATCCACTTCGTTCCATGTTTTAACTATAAATGCCATCCGAATAAATAAAAAAAACCGTATGGATCGTCGCTTTAGGATTAATGTTTCAATTCTACCTATGATTAAGTTAGATTCTTTATTCCATGAAATTTATTTTATATTTTAATTCTCTATTGCGTGGATTTTATTTCCCATTTTAGTTCTTTATTGCACGAATTTCAATTTCAAATTTAGACCGTCCTCTTCGTGAATTTAATTTCTATATTTATATTCTCTATCGCGCAAATTTTATTTCACGGATCAAGTATTTATTGCATGAATTTTATTTTATATCTTAACTCCTTTCGAAACGAATGTTATTATTTATTCGTATTGGTCATTTAAGTTTGTATATTACTCACTGTATTTTTTGTTCACGAACTTTCCTCGATGAACACGGATCCCAATACTTGGCGTGCCGGATCGAAATTTTTCATTTTTATTGGCATGGTTCGGTATTTACACTCTAAGCGTAGCCATAAAATTCGAGGGTTTAATTGAGCGTCGTTTACGAGGCACTAAGATCGCCTTCGCTCCGTTAAATGGAACCTGGCTTTTCCAGTGGAAACGTTGTATGGAATGTATCGCCAGGAATCCAGCGACCTGGATCAGAGTTCGCGATGTATCGGAATTTAAAGTACGATGGTGAATTGTAGTTCGAACTTGGCGACAAGTTGCCTCGAGTCGGTGAAACACGTCGACTGCCCTGTTTGTTGGAAGTAAGTTCGTATTTATACTTCGACGCGACAATAAACACAACATATTGCAACGATTTCGCGTATCTGTATTCTGGTCTGTTGTTTATTCGAGAACACGGGGATGAATTGTTAACGATTTTATTTACACTCGATGCGTTGAACGTCTTCTGCTATTTTAACGGTAGGGTGTTCGTAATATTGGCAGAGGAATGCTTGCGTCAAAAAGAAAAATTAAAATTTAATAATTCAGAACAAAAGAAGTCACCTCGAAGACAGAGATAAAGTTTGACATGGGAGAAACAAGACGATGCAATGAAATCTAGAAAGATGTCAACAAATGAAAGATCAAGCGAAACAAAATGAATACGAGAACGTGAACTAAAGAAGGGGAAAGCAAACAGAGAAGTAGCAGAAATAAAACCAGTATGGTAATGTAAACCCTGAAAAATAAACACAAAGGCAGAACGGAGATACAGCTTGGAAAGCACGAAAAAAAAATATCACGTTGTACGCTTTACGGAAAATAAAATGGCAGGTTAAATCTCTCTGACAAACAAAGTTAAAAAAAAAAGGAGGAGCAGTGCTAACGAGACGAACGAAATACAGAAAATAGTGAAAAATATTGGAAAATTTTGTACTTGTAACAAATGTCAGGGTTAAGACAATATATCGATTTCATTACAGAAATCGAATTCTTTTTCTATCGCTTAAAGGAACGCTTGTTGTCGATGGTTGGCAAAAACTAACAAATCCGAAACGAAACAAGTTCAATCTGTGCCGAACAATTATTGTGTCCGTCGGAAAACATACCACTCCGAGCGGCGTTTCTCCATGACAAACATACAAGTCGGTAGAAAGCATTTCCATTCCGATTTGGAGTACAATTTTATTAACGATAATTCCGCGATACATTACCAGCAGGCTGTCGCTGCGCTAATGCAAGTACAACACGTTGCGCTTGCTCTCAACGGTGATATCTTTATGGACGTGGCAACGTGCGATCGACAAATTTTGGTTTTCACCGATACGAGCGGCAATTTTATGGACAGTTTATTCTCGACAAAGTTTTATCGTGGGAATTCATCGAAGCAGTTTCGCGGAGAGTCAACTTTCTTCATGGACACTCCCAACATGAACAAAAAAAACTTCTGGTATACATTCTCATACAAACTTGTAATCATACCTGTTTCGATGTATGAGATTGTTAGTCAACTAACGAATCTATGCAGTTATTAGTACGTATTAGAGACATTTCCCATCGTCTCGAGGTGTTGAATCAATTCCTGAAATATTCTCCCAGCTCCAGGATGAATTAACCTATGTAAGTGGAGGTTAATTTATCCCGGTACGACTTACTGCAATTCCAAAATAGAGGTCCATCTTCGCTGAACTGTCCACGATAACTTCTGCGGGACATCTATCCATTACGGAGGAATAATGTCTCGCCCCAGTTCAAAACGGCGTGCGCGTTAATACGGAAGCAAGAACGACGTGCCATTAAGTTTAACCAAGACGAAACGGAGAAGTTTAGCAACCATCCGCGGGGCTCGTGTTCATGCAATCTTAGCCCGCGAGAACTTGGGTCGGGTTCACTCAAATTTGATCCCCAACCAAAACGAAAGTATGGCCTGCGCAACCCGGTGAGCACTGCGGCATCGTTGTTGACCTAGCGTGGTATCGTTTGCACTCGCTGGATCACTTCCCTTCCGTTTACCCCGCCGCAAGTACATAGAAGATTCAACCGTAATCTGGATCCAGGGGAATTGTATCCTTAGGGAACGCGAGGAGCCCAGCCACTTTACGCCTGACTCGAGACACGGACTTGTTCCTGGACAAGGGAAAACGCTTCTGACGGGGGAAAGTGTTTATTGTTCTCCCTCTTGACAAGATCGAAAGAGGGAAAGACGATTCCCGGGTCCCGAATCAATAAGCACGATCTCCGCCAGCGGTCTCGTCCGTTTTCGCTTATCAATCGTTCCAATCCCTCGTCCCACCGATTTCCGGGATCCGTACTTCTTCGACGGAATCGATTTCAGAAGATTTCACTCGACGTTTTCTTGAGCCGTGCACCAGGTTCTCAGCGTGACCCGTCCTTGTAATTGTAGCTGATGTCGGAGAAGATAGCTACGGCGTCGAATCGAGGGTGTACATCTCTCGCAAACTTCCTATCGGATTGATTATTTGAAAATGCGTTTCTGCAGTTTTATTTCGAACCTGGAGAAGATGGCAAAATAGTTGAGTTTCTCTTAGAGGGATTCTTTCCTCTGTTAGATGTTGTCTACTATGGTCTTGAAATGATCATTTTCACGCATTAGCGAAGAATTCCAGACGTCATCGCGAGAAAGAAACGAATACGAAGAGTAATTTGTAAATAGAAGGAACGTGAAGCGGAATGGATGGAAAAGTCGAGGAGAAATGATTACGCGGAGAGTGAAAAATGGAAGTCGGGATGGTACATAATGGAAATTGTACATAGTAAAGGAAGTTTCCGGGAAACTACATAATTACAGGGCTGAGGTCGAGGAAAATATTTTATAAAAGCAGACGAAAAGCAGGTCTTGAACATTAAGCTTGTTCGGTGTTAAGATAAATGCGGTCTATTATTTCTCGCGTTTTCTTCGGTTTCAATTAGTTCAAAGACCTTCCATGGAAAGAGTCCTCCGAAAGTTATGGGCCAAATTCATTGTAACAATGAAACGAATATTTTTACGTGGAACGAATTCTTAAGTGCGCGAACAGGATTGTAGCAAATTTGCGATTTGATTTTATTATACGTCGTGGATATTACGAGTTCGCGCTTAAATGCTAGGAAGGGTTAATTATTTATTCCTGCCGTTTCTTAATTACCGTTGTCGCAATCCGCGCAAACCCCAAGGAACCTCGGGTGGAAATTAAATACATAAAAATGGTAAACGGAGAGCCTCGCAAAGGAATCCGAAAGTGGGTCGAAAATTCAAGGGAAAAATAAGAGCAAACCCAGGGTGGATATAGAAACGAAGGGACGAGGAGGGAAAGTTGGAAAGGGTAGAGCTGAAAGGAGAAACAAACCCAGACGTGAAAAGCGCACGAAAAGATAAAAGCAGGTGGATACGGTGTTAAGGTAGTAAACTCGGAAACGCGAAAGAGATGTCGTGCTGCGCATTTTACCGTGGAATGGAAAGTAAAATTGCGAGTTAGAGGGAAACGAGGATTAATACAGAGGGAGAGAGAAGGCGGAGGAAATGGAAGAACTGACGGGCGAGGAAATGGAAAGTCGAAGGGAAGAACTGAACGAGAGGCAAACGAAAAAGGAAAATAGGATCGGGAAGAAAGCACGAGGCGACGTCGTATAAGAGATTGTTGCGAAACGCTACGAGATATTATCAGTGACACCCTAGAAACGAACTCCACGGGTTGATGAAGGAATAGAATTATCGTAAAAGAACGATATTTAGCTAAAAGGAACAATATTCTCAGTTGTGGTTCCTTTTCGAGAAGTCAAATTAAAAACACAATATTAAATGTACAAAATATAATTATCTAGATTGGATAATCTGAACCTGTTTTAGCATGCTTTCAAGTCGTGCTGCAGAAAAGTAAGAAAAAGTCCGATAAGCGTGTGCAATGCATCTCAATGGTTCCCAGTTTCACACGCAACCTCTAATTTTAACTACGAATAATTACAAAGTGGAGCGTTTTGCCAAAGGAATCGCACCATTCGAGATTGGATTTGTTTATGTGAAAGTTGCACAATTTCATCATTTCAGAGATGTCTTTGAAAAGTTGTCAGTTAACTTACCGCGTTGGAGGGTTAAACGTGACGCAGTGCAAAGGAAGATATTAAATTAGACTGCACAATATCATTTACATTTTCATTTTAACGTTACTTTGTTCTAAATGTGTGTACATTTGCCTCGTCCTCAGGCCGGGGTAATTTCAAACATCTGCAAGCAAAGTTTATGGTCTTGAGGGATCTATTTACCAGACCTGGAGAATTTCTCTTGCAGACAGTTCTTCAGACGAAATACTTGGCCACGTAGGTTTATGGATCTAACCCAGACCTAACCTACATCCTACGGTCTAGAGCGCAGCTTTTTCAACAGTTTTACAACCTTGTCGCCCTATTTATATACGGCACGTCGAACACGCGCTAGTCCCAGTTTCATTATTTCTATACATTCAGTTGAATATTCCTTCATTCGATTACATAGCAACTTTTATTACATTTATTGTATTTATTCGCCTTGAAGATACAAATTTGCGATGTCCAGCTTAAAATTTTATTATTTTTGTCATTACTCGGTATTTGAAACGTAAGACATCTGCCGGTCGCGAATGTGTTCATAGAAAAAGATCTCTTAGAGTATATTTTACAAAACTCGTCGCCGGTATAGATCGCTCGATGCAAGATTAAAACTAGTCGAACGATAGTTGGAGTTCTCTCAGCATTCTATCGCGACGATTCAGTTGAAAAGTTTGTCTTTTTCCGTTTCTTCCTCAAAATTTCCTGTTTCCCTGTCGACGCGGAAAACTTATAACGAATACCCCGACGACTCTTGACTCCTAGCGGCAAGTTCGTTGATGCGACGACACGGGCACACACAGCTCGTATGCAGTGCAGTCCTTGTTGCCAAACTTTCCCAACGTAACATGCATCATCGCCCCGGTGCTGTGTTCAGCGAAGCTTGGCAACTCTATTAGCGACTATCAGAATAACTTTGATTTTAACGCAGCTTCTCAATTCCCTGACGATCGCTGACGGATTTATGATTCACTTCACACAGCTTCCACGATCCCGTTACTCGATCAGCCTATAAACTTCAGTATTTATCGTAACATGCAGAATGCATCCAACTAATCTAGAAGTACTTGGAATTCGTTTGGCTATACTATTCGTTTCAGAAACGTTGACGTGTACGTTATGAAACATTTTCGTTTCGGGAAGTAACCCACAAAATGAGAAAAAATTATAAGCTGAAATCTTGAGTTTTTGTCTTTTATTATAACCACAGCGAATAAATGAAGCATCGTATGCTATCAGATGGAACAATTTCCATTCGTAAAGCTTCGTAGAATTTCTGTGAGTGAAAAGACCGCGAATTCGTGAAACGCAAGACTTATAGCGCAACGTAGGGAGAAAGAAAATTTCAGATGGAAATCACCCCGGATTCGTGACTCGTGGTTTACGGTGGTAGAATCACCGACAAGCCCGAAACTGACTCATACGCGATGCAAACGTCGTTCCGTTCGCAACGTGACATTCATAATTCCGCGTGGCCGCTACCGAGTGAACGCGCGCTACCAGAAAGTGGCGCAACTCTATTACACGCTATCAGGCTGCATTATGGTACACATGGGCGGAGAACCTCTGCTAGATGAAGACGTAGGGGTTGGTAACCGTATAATCACAGTTCTAAGCACGAAACTCATATCCCTTTTCCAGTCCTCGTTCTCCTGTATACAGGGTGTGGAAAAACCTTTGACAAGATCGGAACGAACAGGTCTAGGTACCAGATAAATTGCTTGTATTTGAAATTCTTGTTTGACTACCACTAAATCGATAAAATTCCGTGTACAGAATAGAATGATAAATGCACGAAGAAAGAAGTATATGTAAATTGAGAATTTCGAGGGAATTTACAATTATTCCTACTTGTTGAATAAAGATTAGAATTTTAGTGATTCAATGGAACGTTTGACGACGGTCAACTAGAAATTCAAATCGCTATACATTGGTTTTATTCGTCAACTATTATTCGAATAAAATTTTGCCTATCACTGTCCCAAACGTGCCGTTTTTCACAGAAACTGTTTTTGCAGTTTAGACCGAGTAGATTGTGTTGAGTATCTGCTGGGAGCACAGCGCTTTGCCTCCGTTATCTCTGTATTATACACCGTGGGTAAGGTCGAGTGGAGCAACCGAGTATATAGCGATTCCTCGTGGAAAACTAAATCGAAAGTGTGGAATAAAATTTCCGCTAGCGAGGACTTCGTTCCCTAGAAAAGCTATTTCGAAAATTCCTCGGTTATACAGGCGGTCGGGTACAGCTTCGCTAACGTGTCCGACCATTATTCATTATTTCTACTTGCGTCGGTGTTTGCGTAAACATTGACCGTAGCACCGTTTGTCTTAATTGGTTCCAACTAGTCAGAATATCGCAATATGGACAGGAAACAGATAACATCATACAAATGTTTAGAAATACCCGCGCAAGTAGAAGTAACGAGTAATGGTCAAACACGTTAGCCAGGTTGCGTTCACAATGGAGCGCGACGATAGGAACGCTCGAAATCGATTTTCACGAAAGGAAGCCTCGTACGAAAAACCTTTTTTTCACCTTGTTCATTTATATTTTGAATATACTTCACTTTGCGTTCACTTTGCGAAACATTTTCATTGGTTATGAAACAGATAGATTCGGAGAAGGGTGAATACCGTGACAAAGATTCTTTTTACACCCTGTACAGGAAAATACGCATTAGCGTACCTGTAGGAGTAACACGGTTTGCGTATGCCACGTAAATGTGCCTCTCCAACGAACCCCTAATTTCCACCTTCCTCCTAATCTGGCGCGGTAACACTCTTTGAAACTGGCCAGCTGAATTGCTTGAAAGTCATATGCAGCCTTCTAGACGTAAAAAGATCGTTGGCGTAGATAGCTATAGTCTGGGTACTCGTGTCCCCGTCGTCGAGACCGGCGGTCGTTTTCGTGGAAACACTGAGTAGCCTGAAAAATAAACTGGACCAAGGGACCTAGTCGAGGTTGGCTAAATAAGCACATGGAAACTGGGATGACCGCTGTTAGCGATAAGAACCAGGTGGAATGGAGTTTGGTACAAACATTTAGGCTGTACAGTGAAACATTAACGAATGAAGACAATAATTGTCGACAAAGAGAGCACGAATGCTCGAAGGCATATCTGAGCGAATTCTATTTAAAATGAAAATAAAAAACAATTATTTGAACTTCGGATGGTTTCCTTCGAAATTGTAGACGAAGTGATTGGGATTCTTATCATTGTATTTTATGAGAATTACAGTGTAATCGCAGTTATCCAAACTATACAGTCAGTGTAATAAGTATTCGTACAGGATCCATTTATTTTAAATTGATTGCTGTACGAATACTTCTTACACTGACTGTATATCTATAAAATAACAAAGTTCAAGGAATAACGGCTTCTCAGCGGTACATATTTCCTGAAATAAATTCCTTCGTTCGTTCGTCAGTTCGTTTATCAGTTCCCCGTTTTCTCCTTAGTTTCAGCGCGATTATATCAAACTGGCACGAACGTTTGTTCATTATAGTTGACGTGGAAATGTTTACGATGTTGTGTACGTACCATTACACCTACCCGATGCAGTGCATGACAGTATGACATAATGTGTCGTGTGTAAACCATCAACGAGGAACGTTTAATGGCGCGTGAGATCGCGTGCTGTAAAACATTACCATTTTCACCATTAGGCGTCATTTTATAAAACGCGGGTCATTCTATTCTATGTCGACGGGAGAAAGTCTTACGCATGGCAATAACAACTAACGTCTTTTATTCTCGAAAATATGAAATTTTTATATGAAATTTTTTCACTAAATTTCGAATTCCGTGTCTAAAAATAACGAACTTACACGTACATAAACACGGTATTTGTTTTGAGTAGTGGTTCGGAACGTGACTGAACGAAACGAAACGAATCAGTAGAATTCGCATCGATGCTGATGACGTTTTCAGTCAAATTGATTGCCTATAAAGAAATGGCATCTATGTTTGGACGAAAATTTGGCATTCCCGAAAACAAAATTGTCGACACTGAATTTCGACAAATTGGCACATTTGTGTAAATACGTGCTCGTCATTTGGCAAACTGTTCCCAAATACGTAGTTTGCAAAGAGACGAATTTTCGACATTCGGGACGAGCAAATAAAAGAGAAGCCCTTATGGTACTGAATGTCACGTTTTACATGAAAAAAAAATTGTTTCGCGGGAATGTAATGCATCTCGTTTGTATCGAAAATTAATGAATGCAGTAAACCGTGATAATGAAATTTATTTTATTAATTACATTCAGTCTCATAAATATTCGTACTTTCTATGTCCACAAAAGAAGTTCGTTTAAATTAAATAGTACATTCGATGTTTTCATATAAATGCTTTATTATAAATATGAACATGGATAAAATTTACAGAAAAAGGGTACGAATAATTATTCGACTGACTGTGTATATATATATATATTTAATATGTTTTGCATGATTTATGCAAAGGAGAGCAGTTAAGAGAGCAGTTTTTTTTTTGTACATTCTATAAATGATGCACTGAAACTTTGATCGAAGCGAACGTGAAAGGACGCGAGTTCCCTCGAAGATATTAAATGCGTGACAGGTTCCTAAGAATACTCGTTCGTTAGTCGGCCCGGTGACCGAGCTTTACGGGGGAATTATTTAATTGAATGTGGAGAGGAATGAATGCAGAATGAAGCGACTCTAGAAACTAGTTGTGAGCCCTGAATGTGACCAGCGACTGTAATTAGCCGAGGTCGCCGGTTTGCGGTCTTGCTGCTCGTCGAAGACAAAGTGAAAATTATACTAACGATCAATTTTGCGTTCTCGATCCTCGGGCTGATTTTTTACCCGTCGAGATTGCCCGAGTTTGGAAGTTCCTCGCTTTGACGTCGTCGGCAATCAACCTGGATGCGGGGTTGCAAGGCATAGACGTCAAAATTGGGTCTATCGCGTGACAATTTCACGCTGAGCTGGTTTTTTCTCTATCAAATTTTCATTTTTTTTTTTTTTCGAATTTCAGTGACAAAAATAACGCAGAACCGCACAGAGCTCGAATTCGCTAACCGCGTAGCAAGAAAAGTGCAACGCGGTTTTACCCTGCGGCGAGTAGCCAAGATTGTACTTTCTGGCTGGCATATATCTCCGAGGAAGATGAATTCTTCAACCAAGATTTCCCAGTATGATTCGAAGCGAAGATAGTCGAAGATTGTTTCGATCCATGGGACGTGTAGCGCCTTTGTACTTCGACTTCATCTGGGATCGCGAGTCACCCAGAACTCCACGTTATTCAAATCGAAACTCTGCTGGTAAAGAAGTCTCTGCCAGTCGGTCAGCAAGAAAACCGTGGCAGCGCCGCGCTCACCCCACCGTGACTTTCTTTCACCTTCGCGTCGAATATTCTGGCTTCATTCCGCGATGGCGATCCCATCACGACCAAGGGACTTAGGGGATTAACATTTACGCTCCGTTTTCCCGGGAATATTCTCGCCGCGGCCACTAATTGCAGATAAACCATTCTCCTTCGAGCGCCTTCGTGGCAGTGTGGACACGTCGAGATAAGTACACAACGGCAACGATGAGCAAATACGGAATGAACACTGCGGCTAGGGTAGACTAGGCGCCGCCACCGCGTGAAGTAATCATGTTAATTGTAGCGTATCCCGCGCACGCCTTGGCTCGACTGCGTGCAAAACCCGACCGACTCGATAACCGATAAACGATACACCGGACCGAGCCACTTAACGAAATTACCGAACTCCTCCAGGACCGATAATATCTGACGTAACCTAACTTTACCTCTGTTATTTCACTGACGCGAGGTGTCAGTGTGTCTGGATTGAATGATTACGCTACACGGACGAAACATGGCGGCGAAACACGGAGATTATCTTTGCATAGATGCGTCGACATTGTAAAATGGCAGAGATCGAGTGTTTGTACTGGATGATACGCGAAAAACCACTGAAGAGATTTGGATGGACCACTGCTTGGTTCCTTAGGATCTCTGAAGTGTTTTAGGGTGCGTTGGATCTCGATGACCTCAATATTTGGTATTTTTATTGATGGATTCCTTAAACGACGAGGACAATAAAAACTGTTAGAAAGTTTCATATTCTCACGGATTGATTTGCACGTGAAGCAGCTTTTCGTCTATTAACAAAGCGATCAGGCAAGTTTCTGCTTGCTTTAATGATCCAGTATTCTTGTGGTATATTCCGTGACCTTTCAACCTACCTTCAATCTTCCGATATTGAAATATTAATGCAACTTTAATGAAAACCAGAGTCAAAGCCTCCCTCGAACTCGCCTGAGTGTTTCGCCTAGGTTGAATAATAATTATATGATATTTTCGATCTTGTGGAACAGTTACGAACACAAGTATTATCGTCCTTTGATTAATAATTATAAGTTACAAAAAATAGCGTTTGTAGACTTGCCTAATTTAAGTATTCCACATTTTAAGTAACGCTTTAAAGAAATAAACGAAGGGTTTCAGTCTGAAAACTGTCCGTGGGAACTGTTTCTAAATATTTGTTGATCGATACCCACGGTTATGAATTAAACATACGTATAGACTATCGAACATAAGAGTCGGACCAAATTTAATACTGTTCAGGTCTCTGCAAGTCAGATCAGTATCGAAAACTGATCGCGCAGCTAAACGCTGTATTAAATCACGGTTTCTCATTTTCCACGCAAAACTGTCACGCGAAACAAGTGGAAAGTTTTCGTAGTTCTGAAAAATTTCACAGAAAATCCATCGACGACATTCTTTTCTCGATAGAAATACGTCAAACTGCGTATTTTTAATAACACTTCTGAGGTTTCGAGATGGACAACTTCCGTGACAACTTGATAGACAGAACCGTGTATTAGTCAGCAACTTTTAACTCGCTTTGTGTACTCTATGAAGTTGCAATTTACGAGACCATTTCTAAGGAACGTGCAAAATTTCCGTTCACGTCACTCGAACGATCAGTCAGCTACACATACTAAAACGAATACAGAAAGGTACATTTAGGTTCGCTCGATGTGCACTTAGGCAGCATGTAAAACGATACACCCTCGACCGTACAGTCCGTCAAATGTATTTCTCGTCACCGATCGCAAGGCTGAACGTGCTATCAACGTCTGTCCCTCTTATTATGTTCATACAGCCTTCGTAAATTAGTTGATAATACCTTTCCGAGCACAGAGAAATTAGTACTTTGAAAAATCGCTGTATAATGCGGTTTGTTTGCAAACTTTCTTCAATTGGACGTTTTTGTTTCGAGTCATGAAACATTTTCACCTTACCTTCGTCATTTGTACTACATTATTTTCTCGTTAGCTTTCATCATAACCCCGCGGAAACTTCGTGAAAAGTTTGCAAAGAGTTCCACGAGTATTGTGCCACGGAAGATCGAGGAAAAGATTCAAAAAGAGATTGCAAAGGTATTCCTCTTTTATACAAAGTTTGAGTTCGTATTTTATCATAATTAGTTGTTACAGTAAATTAACAACTGAAATTGCGGTTCCTTTGAATTAAAACTCTCGTGCATTTCAGTCTTCTAATTTAATTACTTTTCAAAGAGATCCCGTGATTTTAATTTTTTTTTGTTCTATTAATTTCGGGTTCTATCACGGGAAGGCTTCGTTTTACATTCCAGCTAAATTATAACGCGAAATCCTCTATTGAAATTCATACGATCCATCGTACGTGCATTACTTAATGGTCTTGTCAGATTCGTTCGGAATGTTCGCACGTTGATCATATATTAATTATCAAAATGTATGACGTGAAGAATTTCCATAAAAATACCAAAGTATTATGGCTCTTTCCGATGTAATTACATAATATTACCCAAGAAAGTATTCGAACAACACAATCAGTCGTCACATCAATAAAAATCAACTGTTCGAACGTTTGGTTAACTATTGTTGTTTAACTATACCGATAAGGGTCGCAATACGTCGCTGGAAAGCTTCGATCTCGATGAAGGCATGCTCGGCGGATAAATGTCTGAAAGTTTTCCCGAAGAGGAAGCTCGTTTCCTCACCTTTCCCCTTAATTACGATCGGATCTGTCGAAAGCAGATATTGCCGTTACCACCTTTGTTTCTTCACCTTGCTGGAAAAGTGATGAGAAACAGCTGTGTCGTTGAAATCGTCGGCTGGCGAAATGAGAAAACAGACGGGCAGCAGACAGGAAACGGATAAGTCGCTGGGCGGGTTATTAGAATACCGCTTTCCCTGATTTATTATTGGGGTCAGTAAAAAGAATCCATGCATATTCGGCTCGCCATTATCTTAAATTCAATCCCGTTTCCAGGAGGTTAAGCGTGAAAATTGCGTATGCAAATACGTTTATAAATTCCCGTCAGGGGTGAACAAGCCACTCCGCGGTCCTGTTTCTCGATGTTCCGGAAAATTGCGTCGAATCTTTGTATGTTTCAATCACGAGCCGGGTCGCTAGCCGTGCGATAGCGATTTCTATTATAAATTCCATGGATAATGGAAGGGCGTAAGTATCGGGCTCCGATATCGACGATCCAAACAAAAATTGACGATGGAAAGATATTCCACGGTCGAAGGAAGTTATCGAGCAACGCATTCGATGAATTAATATCTGGCTTGCGCAACTGCGGGAGGATTATTTTTTTTAAACTCGGCTAGGATGTTTTCTTTTCTGACGAGTCGGTGTTTTCTACTTTCTAGTTGTTCGTCTAATACGTCCCCTGTCAGAGAATTCATTGTTTCGCTTAGATATTTATTATTTATTATTTCAATTCTACTTAATTTTATTTCGAAAAGTGTTGATCGATGAAGTTACGAATAAATACACGCATAAACTCTAATGCAGTGCTCGAGTGTTCTAAGAAACTGTTAAGCGTAATCCATCTTTCGCAAAGCGTCCTCCATTTTGTGACTGTCGCGATACAGCGATCGCTGCAAAAATTTCGTGCATCAAATACCGGGAAGCGTGAAAAGATTCACTTGTAAGCGTCGCGGTTTTTCTGCGAGCCATTCTTGAAAAATAGCTCGGTTTCTACACGATCCGGGGTTTCGCGCCGAACTAACCTGAATGCTTTACATGAAAAATATCCTCTCCTCGAAGTACACATGCATATCCCGTGAAGCGATGGCTTTGAAGGGAGAGAAATAAAAGAAAAAGTCGCGTGAAAGGGCGAGCTTTGCAGTTCGCGATGGTTCGCCCGTGTGGATATTTTGTCGACCCCGGATAAAATACAGCTATTGTCATCTTTATGTGTCAGGTGATTTAAAGCTTGATTTCCCCGCACAATCTCGCGTCGCGCGTAAAGCTGTAGCTCGTAATTACGAGCTCCTTGATCCGGAATCTCATTTTTCCTCTGCGTGAAAATGGAAAGTGAACCTCGAAGGAATCAGGTCGAAATAACGCGAAATCCACTGTCAATAGCTGTGACGTAAATCTTCTCAGAGGTGTGCGACGGAAACGTCATTTCGTTTTATTTATATCGCGTGAGTTTCACTCCGGTCCGACGAACACGAGAATTTTGTTGAAATTGAAAATGAGTTCGGTTGGATTTCAGAGTTTGATAGAGCTTGAATATCCGATGAGCGTCCGATGGAAAAAATAATGGTTACTATTCGACGATTGCGTAATGAATTTACTTGAGGCTTTTTTGAACTGAAATGATTAAAGAAATCGAAATATAAGCTTATTCATATCCATATTTATATGAATAGATAAGAAAAATTCATTTGGTAATTTTAGAACCATTATTTAATTTAGTCAAACTTCTTCGATAGATATAGAGGATACGAATATTTATTAGGTCACAGACTTATAACCTGTGTCTCGCTAATTCCTAGATTTTTTAATAATTCCACGTTGGCTATCCTTGCACCTAACGATCCGTGAGCCGTTTCAAACGCTCCAAGAATCCGCTGCCCTCGACATCGCAACATCGGTGCAACATTTTTCGCGTGGTAGCCTGCAAAAAAATCCAAATCGCGTGTGACTATCCGCTTTGACGTCGAGGATGGCAGGCTCCAGAGTCTCTCAGCTTCCATAGCTTTTATCGCCGAGGTTGCCTCTGAGGACCCGCAATCACCTACCGTTCTAATCATTCAGTCTTGGGAAATAACGTGCTCCTTACTTATGTATTCGCAGTTTGTAGAAGATGCTCAAGACCCTGTGGAACAAGGGTGAATGTAACTGCGAAGCCCCTCTAATCACAGAGTTCTGTGTTTCCACCGGTTCTCTCCTTCTCTCTGTATGTATGTGTGAGTGTCTCCCGTCGTGATACTAGATGAAATTGCAAACGAGCATCAATAATATGCTTTGATGTTAGATGCGAGTCCAGTTTCGTACCATTCACGAGAAACGGAGTTCCGTTCCGAATTTATCGAAGTTTGGTGGACCTCTTCGCGGCGACTTTAGCTCGGAGAAATCGACCTCGACGCATTTAGACGTCGCGTTGCGCCGGAATGCGAAACAACGTTAACGAGTTTTCCGTGGAATAAGCGAATAGATAAATTAGCGGGTCCAAGCTTTCCCGCGATCACAATTCATTTCCAATTGTTCCGAACAACACGGCCATGTCTTGTTATTCAAATCTAAACATCCGAATTACCTAAAACCCACTAGCTCCGACAACAAAAGGGAAGAACGACGCTCGCACTTCCAGGAATTCCATTCTTCTCGCGGAAAATAGTTGGCTTTCACTTGTAACTGTAGCTCTCTGGTCGTACGGGGAGCATCATCTAAATGCCCGACGGCCCTCACACGCGCGCACCCGTGACAAAGAACGTCTCACGGAACACCCAGCCAGACAACGGTGGTCGTTACTAAACATCCGGACGCTTTGTTTCGGAGAGTGATGCAAGCTCGAGATTATCGCCATAACCGGGGCCAGGTCGAGTAAAATATTGGCGAGCATGACACTCGACCATTTTTCGTATCGCGATAGCGGCTGTTCGAAGAGACCTTGCCCTCGCGTAGATGGTGGTAAAGGATCGTTCATAAGGTGTGGGTGTTGATTAAGTTGGTAGCATGCAAATCGTTCATTCCCGTGTCTACCTTCCTTCGTCTACCCTTTTATCAGCCAGACAAACTACCACGCGCTAGCCTGCCCCCTCCGCCCCCCAAGCTACGTTCGCGGCGAAGCGTGCCGGGGGCCGTCGACATAATTATATGCAATTTATCATAATTGAGGACGGTATCGTGATTGTGATCTAGCGAAAACTGTCTACGCAGTCGGAGAACGTGGTTCGAGATACGAGGAAAACCGGTACATCGCGATGTTTCCAGGAAATCGTGAACAGTTATCGTTAGCGCATCCCAACCCCCTCGGCCGAACGAATATCTTTTTATCGACGACGCTCGGAGACTACGCGATCCCCATATCGCTTGTAATTAGCTTATCCGTTACGTGATTCGATATTTCTTTCGTCAAGCATGGTTTGCGTGGCGTTTCTTCTCCGTAGAAGAATTGTACGCGGTGGTTGTCGCGGAAACTTTAAAAGGAACTACAGAAACTGTAATCTATTGATCCGAAGGTCTCGAACCAGAGAAAATGAAACTTTCAAATTATAATCTAACGTTTTTTGTTTTTCGCAAAAATTTAACACCAAGTTATTAACTAAATTATTCGTATAATTCATGGGCGATTCGAGCGAGGTAGTCCTTCATGTCGTAACTACTTCTTCCTCGAGCATGTTTCCGACACCAGGTAATTATATGATTCAATGATAGGCTTGAGTTGCAGGTGTCGCACATGATCGGAGGGCTGATATTCAAATTTCTCGAGTGAGTCATTTTGGCATGTCCAGATTATATGGTTGGTTATTACGACTTGTTGCTAACGAGTTAGATTCGAACGTGCTCTCAAGTCGGAATAATTAGAAATCGATTCGAGGAGTGATTTTGTTTTCGAATTTTAAATATTGTTACTCGAACTACAAAATAACCGAGGTTTACCGGGTAACTTTACGACGGTAATTGGCACTTGTACGTTCTGCGAGCAAGTATGCAAAGAAGATTGGTTTACTCAAAAGGAAGCATGAAAGACGTTTTAAAAGCAGCTGCAAGTGGAATACCAAGCAGTGCAACGGTAACAGAAGAAACGTTCGTGAATAGTTTAACGAAATAACCTCATATTTTATAGAAAATTCTTCGGAGAAATTTTTGGACAATGGTACGGGAGTATGTCATTTCGACGAAATATGTATGTACGCAGTGATAAAATACAAATGGTATTTTATATGCAAATGTCTTTAAAACTAGTTATCTGTCCCATCATAGTAGACATAGTTACAAGCGAATGTCGGTAGGTTTAGTGTTAAATGAAAATAAAGTTTACTTCTTAAAACCCTTTGTAATCTACACCTTCGGCAAAGGTGGCACCTGTGAGAAATGCACTGTTGAAATGGCAGTATTTTCCGAGAATCACGGACTCTTCCTTTGAATCTAGATGGCCCATAACGTGGCAATTCGTCTGAACGAGATGAACATTGCGTCGAGCGGTCGTCAGCCAATTTCTATCAGCGATTGCATCCGCGCCAATCGATGGCTAGTCCGATTGTGACGATAATTTCTCGCGAGATCCGCGACGTCGATTCGATGTTAATGTCGCTACCACGAAGATCAGAAATTACAGGAGCGTTCGCATTAAAGTCACGATTGCGCTCAGTTTCGTGATCGCGGAGAAGATCGTCACGGAGTTCAAAGTTATCGTTCCGGGTGAAACGCCAGGCTTCGTGCAACCCGTGTAGCACGGTGGTGATAAACAGAGCAGAAGAAACTCGTTTATCGGAAGCCTTGTAAAGCGAGCTTATACTTCATCTCGCCACAAGCATTAGTCGTTACGTGCTCGCCCCAGACTGCATGCTTAAAGGGAGTCCTCCTTCCTCTTTTATCACGTCTACGTGTCAGAACGTAATGTCATTGCCTCGGAATACCCGAGAGACGATCAATCATTTTCAAAAAAAATGGAATTGGTAGCATCCTACTACCGAAACTTTGTAGAATTTCCGTTTTTCGAGTTGATTAGTACGAAAGTAACTTACAAGTGGTACAAAAACGATGGAAACAGGAATACGAAATTCTTTTACGTTCTCCTCGCAGTTTACAGACTAACAATACAGCAATCTCGAATTAACGCAATATCGTAGAAAATGGATGTAGCCCCGCAATAAGGGGAATGTGGTACTTCCTGTAAGTAGAATGTGGATAGGGTCGAGTAACTTAGCTAAGACCGTAATGTCTGACCCAATTCTACTCGCGCAGGAGACGTTTTTCTCTTCGCAGAATATAGTCACGGACACCATTGACCAAAAGTATAGCTCCAGCGACACTGTCGGAGAAGTAATCTTGGTTCTCGTAGTCGGACAACATACTTTTATCGCAGGTCAACGAAATATTCATGGATCAATCAGAGGATCACGTAAAGCTCCACAGACAATAGAAAAACAACGTCTGGGTCTATTAGGTATATTTTTATTTAAATTTGTTCAACTTCGATATTAGTTATCCATGTTTTTATATCTTAAATATGTGTATTTTCATATTTCATATTTATGAGGCGCGTACGATGAATGTTAAACACACAGAATACGTAACTTTACGTTTCAACACTAAAAGTGGAGTGCTTCTCTATATTAATTTTACGTAATTTAGTCGCTTCTGAAATTAAATACGTAAGAAATATAAATTTATTCGCGTACGCAGCCTTTGTCAATTTAGTTTGTTTTTGTTGGGCGAACTATGTGTAAACAAACTCCATAATAATACGGTTGAGCACACGAAAAGAAGAATTCGCCTAAAGTAGATGTTTATTTTGTACGCAATGCTACACATTTTATTCTAAAGAGGTGAAGTTTGACAAACACTGATTTGCCTAAAAACGTCCCACGCACTGGATACGAGGACGAACTTAACTCGATGAAACATCAACGCTGTCATTTCGCGTTCGCGTTACGAGGATCGAGTGAATTTTTTCTCAGCTTTCCATTTAAACGTTTTAACAATTTACGCGTCGTAGACGCTTCGGTACCGAGAAGCGTGAGATTTACTCTTCACTCGCTTTATTCTCATCTCGGCTTCCATCAGCCGTTGAACGATGTAATTCCGTTCCTTTGTTATCCTTGAAATTGTTTCTGTATTGTCGGCTAAACAAACACCCGTGCCGCTATCATCGATGTTATTATCATCGTCGTCGAGCATCGACATCGATGAAATGCAACAACGGGGAGACCATCCCTGCATCGCGTGGAAAATGCGTAGAAATTGGATACTTCTCAAACGAGCAATTCCATGGCTACTATTCTATTGCGCTATTTCAACGGAACCAATGTAATTACGTACTCATCAATGACAATGTGCGGCTATTATGAAACAAAATGTGTTAGGGTTTCGAACGAGTATTGACATACGAAGGGTGCGAAATTTATTTTTGTAATGGCATAAAATTTGCCGAACCGCAAGAAAATTTCACTTTCACAAGACCACCTTTCTTGAAATTTATTTCACTTGCTCGTCAAGACAGAGAAACAAGCAAGACAGCGTACGAGGAACTGAAAGCAGAAATTATTGTCGTGAAATCTCGAATGAAAGACGAACAGTCTCGTCGGCAGGTGTTCTTCGACTCTGTGCTTGTTCAAAGACGGTAATTTGTTATGTACACAGCAGAGACACTCTTCAACTTGATCACCGTCCGAACAACTTGCCGCGATGCACGACGAGGCCGTTGGAAACTCCTCCCACGCGGATACGTAGATTTGGACCGTGTTGGCCTGTTTGCAGAAACCCTTGTACCCTCCACGGAAAACGTAGCCTCGTCCTTTGAAACAGCGCGGCCAGCGAGTCCCTCAATCAAAGTTGACGAAGTTACCGTCATTCCTTCCGCGGCACGTCAGGATTTATTTGCAACCACGGCATGAAGCAGAAATTACAAACGATTTAGCGGTGAGCCTCGCATGGGAATTTCCTTTACGCCACTGGTCCACTTCTGTCTTTCGAAAAATCATTGTCGACCGCGGCTAATCAATGAAAATTCATTTCAGTTAGCAAAGCAACATTTTAGTTTTCGACCAACGGAGAAAGCAGGCATTGGAAAATTAGAAAACTACGCTTTAAAATTCTTTGGTCACGTTTGGCTATTGAGCAAAAAAAATATATTACAGTCACCGCTGATTCACAGTTTTATACCTAAAGAATAATGAAACTAACAATATTCTCGGTCTTTTGGCAGAAAATCTACAATACGAGAAAAGGACCAAAGTGTTCCAATTTAAAGCAACCCTCTCCCACAATGTTCTCTTAAATTTCTAATAACCAAGAGGGTTGTACCCGAACAATTTCGCCGACTTTTAAAGTACAGAAAATATTCTACTAACTAGGAACACACCCTGTGCACAATTCCACGGTTTCATAATTTGTTCAACTTTCGGAGATAGGGATCTTCCCTTGTTAGTTTTAAGCTACGTTAGAGGACCTGTCCAGTTGGACCAGGAAAAATATGTGCGTACTCGCGCGGAACGAATGAGGGTATGCATTTGGAAAAAGTCTGCGGCGAGAAAGCGAAAACGCGTCAAAATTGACCCGCGAAGCGCAGTCGCGTGAACCGTGAAAATAGGAGCAACTTGACGTAATACTTTATAATTATACTTACTTCGTTATCTTCTTCCGGCTATTCGCGAGTACATAGCGGCATGAAAAACTTTTCCGTCTGTTACGCCTTTTTTGCACCCCACTTTAGCTGGGGAAAATGGCTCCGTAACTTACAGGGACGCTCCTCGTTACGCTTTCCTGCTCCGTTGTGGCAAATTTGTCTTTGCCATTCAGCTACGAAAAGGGATTGAAAGTTACACGTTATTCCGAATTACAACAAAATTCGTAAAATGTCGCACATAGTTAAACATCGTTTCGTAGTTTCAAGTACCGAGTGAATGCGACCAAACGAAAAGGACGTCCTCGTCATCGACACGTTTCCTCCACGAGCCGTAATTCGATGTTAACATTTGCAACCCTTTCGTTCCTCCATTCCGTTTCGAAATCACGGAGACATTTCCGCCCTCCGTTGGGAAAAATGTAGGCCGAGTTGCATATCGAGGGCATTGCGCCGGACAAGATTAGAATAGAAATTCGGTTCCGAACGGAAATGGCCGAAGAGCACGATCATGCACAATTTCACCAGATGCCGTGCGGCTCCCGTAACGGGATGCTGAACATTTCCACGTAGCGGTGCTGCCGGACTCCGCAACTTTTGTCAGTGGGTAGATAGCTCTTGTGTGCAAGTTCGGTTGGCGTGGCCCAATGAAAAGTGAAAATTTTCGCGCCGCGCTCGCGCTCGGCCCATAAATTTCAACGAACTTTCGTCATGGACAAAGCGACGAGCTTTCCACCCACACCCACCCGCACCTGTCCGACCCGGAAACTTTCCAGCTGGGCGAAAAAGTGAGAGACCAGCCTCTGGTATTTACGCTCCGCAAAAAAATGCCCGCAAGAGGGGCGAGGAGCGAAGGAACGACGAAGGAAATATCTTTTTTTTATCATCTCTAGCAAAGAGTTTCTTTCGCGGGACGATATTTCATAATTATCACTGTTGCCACCCCCTCCTCTCGCCACCCCAAGCTTTTTGTTTCTGTAATTACTGCGACGGCACGAAGTGGCTTCTCACGGTCGCTGCAATAACGTCAGCATCGTGGCTTTCGAAGCGCTGGCCTGCATCTTTGATGAGATTGGAAAAGTCTCTTTGTATGCTTCTCGCGTTATTTCGCTTTATTGAGTTGTCGCTACCGGTATTTTTATCGTTGCCATTTGTCAGGAAGTGATTGCCCATTCGTGAAAACATTTGTCTTTTTTAAATCGAAAAGGTGACATGCTCGGAATACTATAAATTTAAAGTTGGGTACTAAGTCTCTAAACAGAGTGTACATCTCGTATCTAATAGACGTTTATTATGCTCCTTGCTATCCAATTTTATAACCCTAGGACACTTACCTGCGCCAATTATCTCTCATGTTCCCATCTTTATGGTTATCGATGTCTTATACATATTCATACACCTCTACCACTCTTGGTACTTTAGAATTCAAATTTTGCCACACTCACACGTCACGCCTGTCTCGCCCCACTCACCTGTTCCCTCTATTTATATCAATCCTGCTTCGTTATTTGATTATTAAGCACTGAATGCGAAAACTCGCGCGTTTACAGCAGCTATTACTATCAATTTCTTTGCTCTTTTCCTCCGCTATGCTTACCCTCGGTATAATATGAATAATTCTTCCTCGTAATGGGGCAAGTATATTGTGCTGCGATCATGATAATCCGTCAGAAACTACCCCACCTTTTGCTTAGCATTAGTATTTTATTTAAACTTTTTCATTCATGTGGCAATACTATGAATTAACGCTAAAAGTATGATAAGTGGAATCAGAAATGTACACAAGTCAAAACGCATTAGGAAGTCGTTGAAACTGTTCTTCTGTGCAGCTCTCGAAGACTTAACGAATTTGTTCTGGGTGTATTAGACGTCGTTGAATACGAAATATTTTGTAACTTAAAAGGTAACCCCACTTTTGTTAATATTTAGACCGTATGGTCGGCAACAGATAGTTAAAATTCATATTTTATACGGCAACCAAAGAAGCGTGCAGAAATGTTTCCTCCAGCTTTCAGAAATTTCCAAAGTAAGATGCAAATTTTAAGTATCATTAAGTATTCATTCGTTGTACGTGGCATGCGCTCCGTTGCAGGTAAAATAAATTATTCAGCAAAGTTTGAATAACCGTTGAATTCAGTTGAAAATTTGAATTTATTAGACTGCATGTCAGGGGAAAAAAGAACCGTCGAGAAATTTAATTAAACTGCCTGACAGACGCCCACAATTTTTCGAGGAATATAACGCTCGTCGCGAAAAATTGTCAGATCCGCGCTACGTTTTGATACGTGCAGCCAACGGGTTGCTTAATTATCTAATTGAATTTTCGTTTAAAAATTTAGCGAGCGTCTTGCTTGCTTTGAAAAAATTTAGCTACGAATACACGTGGAATATCAAACATCGCGAAATGATCTCACAATTAGCAATTATGCGTCAATTTCGACAAGTTTACCAACGTTGTTTCCATGCACACTATTCTTGGAGCTGATGAAAGTATGTATTACTTCCGGTCCCTATGAAATTCATCGCAGGGGACTCAAGGCAGCATTCATCCACGGATGAATAATTACGCAACCATCTCGTTAAAACAATATCACAATAACATTCTCCGTGGCTGTTAAACAGTAATTTCCATTTCGCGTCATTTATTATGCAATGCTTCCTATCAGCGCGATGCATGGATTCATTTGTACAATAATTGCTGAAACATCGGTGGCGTATTCGAAGAGGGAGAGTAACTCACTTAAAATCTCAACACCTAAAATTCAAAACAATTATGGAACTTTCTCTGCCACTATTAAATTTCAAACTATAGTGTTGTGTATAAAATAGGAGAATCTGACGAAGTAATAACGCGTTATTATTTTAATCATACGACAATGAACAAATGTAGCGAAGACAAGTTCCACAATCGAGTGTTTATTCTATTAGCCTTTTTGAAATAAATAATAGCATTAACTAAATTGAAAGATTATTCTGCTTGGAAGGAAGTCTTCCTTGGCAAGCAATTCATTTCACACAGGAAATATACACTTTCCCATGACGCTGCGAAACTTTATTTCTGACACAAAGTTTGTAATATATCGTGCAGTGTGAGGAAAGTTAATGACCTCGGTGACGTGCTTTCAGGACGTTGAGTTTTTAAATGTCGAGAATTTACGAAGTGCAGCGTTAAGCAGAATAATTTGTGACCCGCTATTGCAATAATTCAAAGCCTTGGAAGCTTTTCGATAAATTCCCATTCGAGAACTCCACGGATTTCCTATTATCAAAACATTTCAAATATGAAAGATGCATTTTAGAACATATTTTTTATTTACTCTGTTAAGTATTTTCACGATTATATAAATTTTTCTTAACGTATTTTTTAAACAAATATTCAAAGAAAGTATCGATTCTTCGCACGAAAGGGATCAATATTTAGGTAGGTAAACATTTCTTTCCTCGCGTTGACATCAGTTTTATTCAAGCTAATGCATTTGTCAACATTTCTAAATTTGAAGTTACGTTGTCCGTGTTCACATAAATATTTATTTTCGTTGTCAATGGTGGCGGCTCATCCAACATTGGTTTTTATTTGGCGCTAGCTTGTGGCTGCAGGTTCGATCGCCGTAAAAACCATTACATTGTTCGTTTTATTTCTCAAATGGGGAAATCCCGAAATATTCAAATATGGTTTTCTCAAGATACCAAATTGGAAATTCCCTCGAGCGCAGTCGCCGTTTCCCTGAGCGAACTAAACCACGAAAGGATTAAAATACGCGATTCGGTAGTTTCATCTTTATAAATCCTCGAGGATACTCTTGAAATAGATGTAGGCCCGTCTTTCCCCGTCGAGTATCAGTAGCGAATTCGAGCTCACTTCTCGCCGTCCTTTCTCATCTCGCGGTTGCTGTTCCTTACCCGTGGCCCTTCCATGGAAACCGAGAAAACGAAGAAGAAAAGCTCTCGCTACACCGACAAATCGATCCCCGACAGCTTTTATTTCTCACCAACGGTCATGTGCTAAAGCGTTTAAATGGCTTCTGTTTATTATTTATTTTCGTTTTTATAATTATAAAATATAATTGGGGACACAAAATTCAGGATTTTTTTTTTTACTTTTTCCATACCCTAAAAATTAAATTACATTAGTACGAGAAGAAAAAATAATTCAGGTCTGAAAGTGTTAATAAACACGCTTGGAGAGACATCATTTTGTAATTATCTAGAATAAGGATCTAACCTCCATGCGCAGAATTTTGAATAGACGAACTTTCAGCTGATGTTTGCGCGGTAGAACACACTGGTCTAGAACATACTGATCCCATCAGCGGAATATGTAATCTTGCGAATACAAACACCAGTGAGTTGGACTTCTTTGACGGATCGTCTACCTCCCACGTATCCACCATTCGTAGTCATTGCCACAGATTCAACTACCGAGTTATAGTCACTATACAAACTTCGGTTTGGAACATCTGGCGCATACCTTGAAACATCGTCTTAACATAATAACTTTACGTATCAGCGTTGAGTAAAATGTAATCCGCGATGTGCAATTAATAAATAATCGTGCATGGTTACCTTTGGAAGGACTGCAAACGAATTTCGTCAGAATTCGAGGTCGATCATGAAGCTCGAAAATCTCCTTGGTTTGCTAAAATTTTTCGAAATTGCAAATGTATCGGCTGGAGGTAACGACATCTAACAAACATTCTATTCTCAAGTAGAGTAACGAATAAGTAATTAATCGAATAAATTTTCTGCTATTTCAGAATGCTGGCAGCTCGTGATCAAGAGCGTGAACGTCCCAGAAAGGGTGAAGGTGGGAGAGGCGGATTACGTGATTCTGGACTGCGACTATGATTTCGAGAACACGCCTAGCAAGGGATTAGTCGTGAAATGGTTCTTCAACGTCAACGAAGTGGCTTACCAATGGATATACGGTAGAAATCCTTTGGCCGGCGAGCTCATGGAGAAGTACGTCGACCTGAAGTACGAAGCCAGCGACGATCCGTACACCAAGTACCGAGCCATGAAATTGAATAAGCCCGGTATCGATCTTACCGGCGACTACAGGTGCGTCATATCCACTTTCGCGGACGAGCGGTCTGCCAATGCCTCCATGGTTGTGTATTGTAAGTATACCACTATTTACGACCAACCTAACCGCCGTTGATTTACGATCCTTTATGCCGATTTATGCCCAACAGACTACCGGGCAATCATCCTTTCTAGCGACGACGCGACGGGACGATTTTATTTTCGCATTTCGCCTCGGCCATCTTCTCCGTGACTCCTGGGATGAACCAGAACGCGTTTCCTCGCGACATCGGTTTGATTTTCATTCCTGATAGACTTTTCCGTTCGAAACCTTTACTATCTACTCTCACGTACGAAAAATAAACGTTATCTTTTGAATTCTACTCGAATACTATGGGACTTTCAAACTTTTCTGTATTTGTTCGTAAGAAATCTGTATTTCTCCCTAAAAGTCTCTGCATTTAACCCTTGGCGTTAGGATGTCTCTTCTGCAACGGGTTAATATGCATATTTATTCGTTAATACGTCGACGAAGTTTTTATTAAAGCTACGTTCTTAACTCTTAGTGGTCCACCCGCGTGCTGTCTTTTCCCATTTAGTTTGCTGACTCGCAACGCCGAATATTGGATCTCAGACTGCAATATCTACAACAATTCGGCATCGAAATATTAAGTTTAAACGGAGATTATCAACGTAATCCACGGATTAGGAATACTCCTTTAGGGGACATGAAATCGTAATTGTCGATAGTGTCGAGTCAGGGAGTACCTACGGCCCTCGTGCCTTCCGAGAATCGATTGTTCCTTCAGGAGCAGTTTGAAATGTTTCATAGAGGAATGAAGGTAGTTGTTCGCGTTCCCTCGTCGAGTCCGATATTAACTGCGACGAGCGACGAACTTTCTTTCTTTTTTGTAAATTTCACTTTCTCAAAAATTCGGACCGGATTCCTACTTTAGCAGGCGATTCGCATCATCGATTTCAATAATAGGAAGAAACATCTAGCTGGTTGGAAAATGTCTCGCTACGTTCACTTTAATTTCGATTATGCACCCCCCCCCGCGGAGAAATATGTCCGCGTATATCGCGTGCCTTGTAACGCGCGATAAGTGCGCTATATTTGTCAAGTCATGTTACATTTTTACACGTCCTACGCAAGTTTGACGCGAGGTCCCGCGATGTAGAATGATGTTGCGTGAAATAATTCTAGAAATTGCAACGCGACACGAAACAGAGGCGCCAGATTGATCGGATCGCAACGACCGCTTATTTACCTGGGCTCGAATTTTAGTCATGTTAGATGTTGAATTATTTACAACGCTTATAATTAACATCGAAGCGTACACGCTTTTCTACACTAATTAGGTTAATGTAATTAATGTTACGTTTGTTACACGTGAGGCAATTAGTCGATGTAATTAAGAAATAACCGAGTGCGTGGACAGGAAAGGCGAGTATAACTGGAAATTAAACGAATCGGTTTGACGTATTTAGTTTATTTTTCATTTTCACGGTAAATAATCTTTGATCGAAATATTTTCGGTGAACGAGCATTGATCGAATTTGTGTATCGATTACGTAACATTTTGCCGCTGATATTTACGCGAATCGCTTTTGCAACTGAATATAGAACTGAATTATGTATTTAGTCGCAATCCCGGCGTATCGTGCACGTTAATCAAATATTTTCATCGATAATTCGAAATGAAATGTAATTTAAAAACGACATTTATTAAACGCAAAATTGAGAAGAAAAATGAATAGTCAAAATGGGATTTCGCGACTGTTGGCGATTAAAATTATTCGAAAACTTTATTAGCCGTTTCGCGTGTAAATTCTGTAGTAGATTTTCAGTATTAAATTTATGATTTCAAATCCATAGCTCTGGATCGCAGATTATTTAGGTTCGGTTATCAAACAAACGCAAATTGCAAATTTCAATTAAATTCGCAAATTAACACTTTTGGATCAATGATACTGTTTCAAAAGTTAGCGAGGTTAGTAAAATTCATGCAGATATTCCAATAACATTTATAACAGTGTCGTTACGATTGTCGTTAACTTTAAAAAATAGTATGTATACCCCTTGAAATTATGTTTTTGAGAAACAAGAAGCGAGGAGGTCCACCCGAAAATTTTACAAGAGATATTTAAACGATATAACGCGATAATAGCATTAGGCAAAAGCCACGTCCGCGGTAATTTTATTTACAACATTTACCAACATCGCCGAAGTTAATCGATATAATATGCATTATTGATCCGTTGAAAATCCTCATACGAAGCGAACGGTGGTGTTTCAGTGTCCATAATCTGTAAATTTTAGTACGGTTATAGTCAGTAACGAAATTATTGGACCACACTCGACCGAGTTTTCCTCCAATACGGAATAAAACGATCCCCCTAATTCGAAGCGAAACGATAACCGTGAAAGTGCCGCTTTTGACAAACATTCTCACGCAGCAAGTGGATGACTAATTATCGATGCCCGTAGGAGCGATTTATTGCTAGCGACATGCAAGAAAGCGAAACGTTCCGCAGGCTGGCCATCAAATATTTGCCAACGGAGTTGGAGCAGCGTGTATTCAAGACAGATTATTTTGGCGACAAATAGACAACTCGCTGGGGAAAAAATACCGAGCGCCATGGATGTGGTCGGGTTGGTAATTTAAAATTCTAACTCGAAAAGATTAAACATTACTCGTAGTCGTTTGACGCCCCTATTGGCTGTATACTGGATAAATTTATTGGCCAGGCCAAGGGTTGTTTGATTTTAAACGATCAACTTTTCAGTAGTCTGTTTGGTTTCCTTGAAAGTTGTTGGTCAAACACTGTTTCCAATCTTGCTTTGAAAATTAAAACATTATAGGAGTCGAGGTTTAAACGAGATGACTTTTTATTGCCGCGCAACAAGTAGAGCGGACGCAGGATCAGGGTCGCCAGTAGTTTTATAGTTTGGAATTAACGGACCTGGAAAATCATCGTTAAACATAATCTCTTGCGCATGAGTTAATAATTTTGGGTCATTCGGCGATCAGCCAACCGTAAATCATCCGATGGGATAATCGTGTTTCGCATAAATATGTATTATTTATGAATGATTCACGGTAGAGTAAACTCTGAACGGTCCCATATTATTCCTATCGTAACTTATCTATCATTCTCTACTTTTGTTAGTTATCGCGTAGTTTCGATTATTTGTTATCCTTCTCATACAGTTTCTTCCCTTTCGTTCGATAAAATATGAATTCGACGAGAGTCACAAATGATTCCACAATTTATTCTAAGGTTAAGCTGCCTTTACTTACCTAACCTTTACTTACGAGAATGAGAAAACGCTTTAACCTTCCAACTTTAACTTTTCCTTCATGAAGTACCAGCAAAGTAACGCCCAAAGTACGAAGACAAGTTTTCGCGAAGTCGAATAGCTCATAGCGTCAAGTGTTACAAGCATTGCTGAGAAAAGACGTACGACGGAGGATATTAATCTCACGAAATTAGGTATCTCGGCTATCGTATCTTGGATGTTTGAAGTTCATCCGAAAGGAAACTTTTCATAACCAGGCAACGCAGTTTCTCTGCAACGTGGAAATGGGAGTTTGAAGGAAGTAACAGAGAATTACCGAAGACTTGTATTGTTTTAACGAAACAAGTTGAAACTATTTCAACCGAGCTTCTATTACGACGAAGGAAAACATTAAAATGCTCAAATGTTACGTCTTAAAAGTTGAACGTACACTTTCCACCGCTGATACCCCTACAAAAGAGGATTTCGAAACTTTTATCATATTACAAATTTTAGAAAAGTATTTGCTTTCTACGGAAACCAACGACAAAACTGTGTTTTTCAAAGTGAATTTTTTTATCGCTTAACAATTGTGAGATACTCTTAAATGATTGTTTTTTATCGAGGTATTTTATACAATTGTCATCCACCAAAATGTATGCAGAATTTTCAGTCTTCGATCACCAATTATAAGTACCAGTTCCTATATAATCCTTGTTTAAATTTCATAATTACTACAGAAATGTAAATGGCACGTCGAGTATAATACAAAACAGTATGAAAGATTAAATGATAAACTTAACAATGGTTCGTGCATAGCTGTGCATATTTTTGTTGCGAACAACAAAGCACGCCTTACAATTGCTATTAAATAGGCCATGAAAGCCACACTAGAAAGTTTTAATTCCAAGTTTTTACAGTTTTCTCATGCTTATCCATCCTTCTCCTCTTCAGTTCTGCAAATTATGTCGAGAGAACCACGGCGATAATGCAGAACGAATACGAATACATGGGTTCCTTGAAAAACTGTGTAATTAGAGCTGAGTACATTGTAGTGCATGCGACTCGCGTTTCCTCGTGCGCCGAATGGATTCCCCTTTTTCCATTCTATGCGCCTGTAAGATCACAATTACGAGAGAAAACAGGTGGATCGCTGAATGCCGGGACTGTCCTCAATAATTTAATATTGCATTAAACCCAAGCGGCCTCGTTCATTTTCCTGTTCCAGCGTACTCGCACTTTTGAATTCTCAGTCGACTCATAATATCTCCCCGTAGACAAATTCGCGTCCGATTTGATTAAATTCCGATTTCAAGTGTTTCCCAACGTAATAACCACGCCGTTCTCCCTGGGACTTTCCGTCTCCATTAACTCGTAATTAGCAATGTATTTTTACCTCTACGGAAAATTATATTTTCCTCTCAAATTGTTTACGAACCGTAGGGAGATATTATGAAAACGATTTTAAGCTGACAAACGGCGTAATCTAGACGGCTTGAAACGTTTTAAAACATTTTAGATCATCATTTCATTTATGGAGTGCTTTAATCTATAAAGATTATTTTACTTGAGTCCTTCGGTTCAAAGTTCAGTTTAAGCGTTGAGCTAGTTTGGTTCATAGGAAAATGGAATGCCGCACATGCGACCCAAATTCACGCGTAATTTCAATCGATGCTTCTAATTAGTGTATTTGTCGTGAAACTTCTCATATTTGCACGAAATTATGGCGACTATAGCGGCGCATTCGCAAGTACGCCCATAATTTTCCAAGTTCTCGCGGAAAGGTTTGTCTTGGGGAATAACTTTCGAATAATTTGCTGGCCCATCTGCTACTGCCGCTATGTAAACACTACCACAATATTACTTTCCTTCGAGAGTGAGTGGAAAGTTTTAAAATAATTTCAACGCAGCGTCTTAACCTAAAACTGTTTTCCTTAGTCGGAGACATAGGCTCCGAATGCGTAAATATCTCGACATTTTCATTGGAAGATTGTATTTACCATACTCGTACCAAGTGAAACCTTTGTCGTTCTAATGTATGAATTATTTGTCACCAAAAGACTACCACTCTTCCATCGATGGAATTCCGAAATACGCAACGCGAGTTTCGATTATGGAAAAATGTCTTTATAGCTTGTATTCATGTTTCGGTTTCGCTAAATACATATCGACTGGCTGAATTTCAATAAACGTTTCATGTACCTCCTCGCGTACAAATATTATACGATAAACTGATGTGTAAACAGAGGCGGTGAAACACTCGGTCCCGGTCTCTTTGGTACAATACAACATTGAACAAAGTATCCAAATTGATTACATTTCGGAGCGCAACGGAATAAATGCTGAAACAGAAATACCGTAAGCCTAATTGAAAGACAATTTATTCGGATTATCCGGCTACTGTATTATTCGTATTAAATGGAAATTCGGATTATCAAATTTCCGTGAATTCACTGCGAAATAAGCAACTCGAGCTGATTTAAATCAACAAATATCAAGAGATTCGATCAAACATGCCGACTTATTATTTATTGACATAATGTTATCTAATTAGTAGTTTGGTAGCTTTATATTAATGAACTGTAATGTACAACGCTTGCTAATTATCGTTGTGATAGAAATCTGAAAAAGAAGGATCTGTTACTCCTCTTTAATAACATAATTGATACATGATATTTTAATGTAATAATAATTCGTTGAAATGGGATTTGAACGTTGTCTCTTTACAGCAAGCATTAATGTACATAAATCTGATTAAATTACACCGAGACGTGTGAATGAATAATAAATAAAGTTATAATTGCTAAATACAGGAGAAATGTACAATTTAAACGGGTCACTGTGAATTCGTGTACATGTCAAATTCGCAGTACTTCAGAAAACTAAATATTCGTCGACCACGCGTAACGTCGATTACCGAGTCTGACCGTTACTCCCTATTTCTACTTGTGTCAGCGCTTGTAAACTTACTTACCGTTTCACAATGTTACTATCTCTTAACTACAAACATGGTAGCACTAGTTCTGGTGCATATTTAGAACCAGTTAAAACCGATATTATCGTACCACCGTCGACGTTTACGAACATTAACGCAAGTAGAAATAACGAGTAATGGACGAACGCATTAACCGGTCGTTCTCCGTAGCACGCGTGCTCGCGAATTTTCGAAATCGATTTTCTCGATTTTCCCTATTGACACATACAGGACATACTTTCCAGATAAGTCTCTTATAATTAGACTAGAATACCCCTCGAATTCTCGTACGATTCTGAAACAGGTCCGGTCGCTCGCTATTTTCCAAGTTGGAATTCACTTTCGAGATCGTATCATGTCCGCGAAAGAGGTTTTGGCTCGACACCTGGCTTTCTTTTTCGACGACACGAGCGTGGCCAAGGCCGGTGGGATACGATATAATTTGAACTTTTCTGTCACGGTGACACGTACGCAATTTATTTTCCCCGTCGCATTTACCATGACCCTCGCGGCGGGCTGCGGCTGTCCGGTTTCTCGTTCGCGAAAATAAAAGTTGCCGACTGCGCAATGAAACAGAGCAAGAGAACTGGCTCGAGAAACGTCCGGCATTATCACGATAATGCAGCGTCGTTTTCCAACGGCAGCACGCGGTGTATCCGTTACCATTACCTTTTTATTTTCATTGCCGTACGTGTGGCCGCCGCGAAATATCCACTTTCAGTCCTTGTATCCCGTGTCTGGATTCGATGGACGCTCGTAAATACGTCTCCCTTTTCCGCGCTGTTAATAGCCCGAAGGAAAATTGAATGTTCGTTGCGCCGACCGGATCTGGAATCATTGGGCGATAACCTTCTCCAACGACTTTGCTGAAAATCGACCGACTGACTCTTCGGCCTCGTTTCAGGGGACACTCCGATTTCGAGTGAATTTTAAACCGGATTCTTTTCAAGAAAACAAGAACGTTTGTATTAAGCCGTCCAAAAAGTTCATGCCACTTGTCCTGTTACTCAAAATAACATGCGAAATATACTTTGAAGTGTTACAAACAAAGATAATTTCTTTTATTTTACAATATTTTCTCATTTTCTCAGCACGATCTTATGGGACTTAATAGATAAAGAAACTTCGGGAACATGTTTAACGAAAGTGCTATTCGTAAACGTATGCAAGTATGTAGGAGTGCATCGTTAAATTGCTCGAGACAGTGTCTATTTTAAATTAGAATTGACCGTCGATACGAACTGTTAAAAAAAAAAGACGAGCAGGTGTGCGCGAAGGATTCGATTTAGAGCTAATGGAATGTACGTGTCAGGGAGTCCCCTCGAAGGCTACGAATGTAAAAAACATTGGCTGTTACATTCGTGTACGCCTTCAGTTCCCTGTTGTCCCAAGACACTTTCGATATTATTCGGTTCGTTGGAAGAGAAACTGGATAAAGATTTGACAAAGAAAATTCGATAACAAGATTATTCGTTAGAGTTGGATCGTCGTTTATCGTTGGAGAATGTATAACCTACTTTATTATTGAACAAAAATACGCCACTCCGCTAAATGGCACATGGTTAGAGATACAGTTGCACGTGAAAGAGATCTAAATACAGATTGCAACGAAATAGAGTATTGTCTGCGGGGTATAGACTCGTGGAACGTGCGACGAATAAAATTTCACAGTTGCTTTTACAACAATAGCCTCCTAGCTCTCCCGCTTTCGACTACGTCCGAATCGAACGAACAGCCCGGAAATCATTGTCGAACATTAAGCTTTATCGCCCGTACTATGTGCACTCGAATTTATTCGCCAATTTGTCTTATGCCAATAAGCCGTCTGTGAAAAGAGAAATAAAAGCCGGAGGATTGAAATTGTGAGGGAAAAAGTGCGTAGAGGTTTATGGAAGTGAATGGACGCGTAGATTTAACTACGACGACTACAACGAAAAGCTTCCTCCTCGAAAACAACGAAAACATCCGTATTAGAAGCTATATTTCATTTTCTAACGATCCTCGTGTTCCGTTTGTTTCAGCAACGGAGGAGAAATTCGATCTTGTGTATAGAAAGAAAACCATAGATGATAAGGATGGAGTGGAGATAACGTGTAAAGCAGAAGGACTATATCCACAACCTACCCTAGATATATCCATCGAGTAAGTACTCCTGCAAGCTTTCCAACCCCCCAAACATGCACCAGGGTAAACTACCCAATTTTCTGATATTTTCAAATCGCGATAAAGGCGAAACCTTGCTTATTTATTAAAGAATGGAATGCCGTTGCGCGATTCAATGAGACACGACAGTATTTTGTTAAGCAAAGCACAACGAACTCTTTAAAACTCATCGTAGTGACATTGTTTTCCTAGATACGTCACGATAAGGAAAAAAAATGAATGTTAAAAGCGTCGAGTGAAAAAGGGAACAAAAGTCGTCTGATTTTAGCATGAAAAACTTCTCAGCGATAACAAAGAATCCTGTGAAACCACAGTGGTGTTATCTGTAATAATAAAACCCAATGTGCAAAGCGTGAACGGCGACAAGACGTAGATTAAACTATCGAACTGTTCTGAATATACATTGTTATTATTTTACATATTCGTTAAGACTTTCATCTTATAGAACGAGATATCTAAAGTTAACGTTACTGAACATTTCCATCGCTTAATTTAAGCTTGCAGTCAGCCTATGTAGCCAGAGGCAACGGTTTAAAAATTATTACAAACTACTCGACTTTCTTTTCTAGGTAAACAAGCACGAAGTAATTTCATTGGGCATTTTCATTTGCAATAGAACATCCTTCAAGGACCGAGCTTAAAATTTGCTACACAATACGACATGAATCTCCGAAATAACAGTATCATGCTAATGCCGGACATTCGGCTAGTATACAAGGTGTCCCGCCAGAATCAGGACTCCGTTTAGATCCGCGGTTAAAACAGCATAGAAGAATATGTCTGAAATTACATTTAATGACCCTTCAATGTCGCTACTTCGTTAATTTCAAGTTTCTAGAATTTGCTTTTCATAGCAAATATTCATGGACAAGCTTGTGTATATACATATTAATAACGAGTAAACAGAAAGTCTCGATCAAGGTATTATTCATTCACTTTCCACTTGTATATTCGATCTAAAGATTCAGACCAATAGGGATACGAGAAATGAAAATAAAATTTATTTATACAAATGCTTGTACCGACCGATAACTGAAATACCGAATAGATGAAAATATTTGTTCCCGTCGTCGGAATTGAAGGAAACAATTTGGCGAGGCGTTTCTCCTGGGACACCCCGTATCGCATGATGTTTGGTCTCTAACGCGGCCGTGATAATTTTGCAAACGTCGCTTCCATTGCAGGTCTGTTCCGGAAAAGCAAACAGCGAAGCCCACCGTTACGCTGCGTGACGATGGACTGTACGATATCTTATCACGAACGGCCTTACTGGACGAAGATTTACCGGAAGAGGCGATTGTCAAATGCTTGCTCGGTATACCGAAGGCAAACTACAACGTTTCCCACCAAACCGTCTACTATCGCGGTTAGTATAACGTATTTTAATCTATCCAATCTATCTTCGTTTCTATCTCTCGCTGTCCCCTATCTTTCTATGGGCTTCCGTTACCATTCTGCGTTCGATCTTCATCGCGACGGAGGCGAAAAAGCATTACTTGTTACGGGTAAAATATACAGTTCGCGAATTAACAACAATGCGTTAAGCATAAAGAATACGTAAAAGAGAAGCTTGGAAAGATTTGTACGAAGATCAAGCAATTTGGAAATTCTAATGGATCGAGCAGCGTGTTTGTCATGCCTGCTTTAAACGCACTCGACAAGTTTGCACGTCTTTTACGATAAATATTTGCACGATGAAGGTTGCACTTTTACGACGTAGATGCGCCATCGAGAGACCGTTAATGAATTTCCTTCGAGTTTACCAATTTCTTAGAGCGGTACCAAATGAAAACAGGAAATTCGTTTGCAGAACATTTGATCAGCTTTCGTTCGTCGATTCAACGGTAGTAGCACGTTTCCGTAATTGTATAATTTATATTGTAACAAGTAATTAGATTCCTGACGAAGAAGAGAATCCCGAATATTTTTCCTGTAAACAAATTCAAAGAAGAATGAATCGATCGCGATCTATCTTTGCTTCTATACGCCTGGGAGCAGAACATTCGTAAAGTAAGTATCCGAATGTATCTCTGCAACGAAGGTAGAATACAGAAAACACGATAAATGTGAACAGCTTTGTTTTATCGAAGGATACATATGTGGCGGGTACCGTTACCGTGAATAACATTTGTGTGACAAGTTTTAATCTTCGAACGTGTATCAAAAATCGTTATCGTTGACCGTGCATTGGATTGCCTTGCCGTTTCATGTGTAATTTTATCTCCTGTGTGTACATGTTCCCTGTACGTATATCTATCTAAACACGAAACGTCAATAACAAATTGAACGCCGTCGACTGTTAGCAAATTCGACGCGTGATGCGCACGCACTTGACGGCGTTCCGTGAAACGTTTTAGTGAACGTTAACGTCAACGTTATGCTCGAAACGATATCTTCCTTCGGGGTTTGGCAAATAAACAACTCCCCCCACCACGCGTAGCAATTTACGATTTTTGTTTGTTTCACGGTTCTGTTTTCCAGGGAATGCGGAGATACGGGCGCGAAAACGCTCTTCCGCGTTTCCGCTTCCGCGAGGGATATATCGCGACGCAATGGAACGGACTTCCGTCCAACGACATTCGGTTTTAACCGAATGAAAGTTTCCCGCGCGGAAAGTTATAAAGTGAAACGAAAAATAACAAAATGCAGAGCTACGACTTTCATAATGCAACAAATTGTTTGTCATTTCTCGGATATGTACGAAAATTTCCTCTGGCCCTCAAAGGGTTAAATTTCTTCGATTTTACAAAGTATTTGTGTTCGTTCCCTTCGTGGAAGCAGTGGGAAAGAAAGGGAGAAGGGAAACATTTATTGGAACGCGCGGAGGGAGCCCGCGAAGCGTCGAAGCGCAGGCTTCGATGTCTAACAATAAAATATCGCTCATAAAAAAGATGGCCACTAAATTTCATTGACATATTGATTCGATCACGGGCGACTGTAAATTCACAGCGTCGACAGAACGGTACCTTTAGCCAGAGTTTCCTCGTGCGTCTGCAGAAAGTGATGGAAAACTCGTAAACAATGGATCGAATCTAATAATCGGCGCTCCAGTGCGCGATAAATCTTACTTTTAATATCCGTATGTTCCTTTGTCAAGCGTGACGAAAAGGAGACACCGGGATTTATAGAGAAATCAACACGTAGGTTTCGAATGCGAATGGATGTCCGTAGCATCGGTAGATAGAATTTGCTGGCGCGTTTCTCCTCGGCTAACGGAAGATTAAGGCAACATAAACCGTGGAAATCATTCTTTTCCCGCGTTCTGGGAGCACTTTCCTCGCTACTTGGAGGGCAGTATCCGGTGCTGTCTTAATCGGGGTCCAGGGTTTCAGTTCATTACACGTGTTTCATTATCCCGGTGGCGTTCCATCTCCCAAGATGACGTTCCAGCAGCGTCGGTCGAGGTTCAAAGGCCCACGCCCACGCCGAAGGGTCAAGTAGTGGGCGGCGACAGGTCTTAGCGCGTGTATCGCGTTTACTCGCAGATGGTCGGGTATTTTGCGGCGAAACTTGTAGCCACGTCCTTCCTCTTGCCTCGTTATCATCTCGGCCAAAGAAGGGGTTTTCAGCTCATCCGGTTGCAGCAGCCTGCGGTGAGACGAAGGAAGGACTAAATTACACAGGTTAAATTGCTTGTACTTCCAACCGTCACGCCCCGCCTATTATCATCCAATTTTCCCTTTGCGAACTAAATCTTCCAAGTTGGTCGGATCTGAAAAACTCGAGAGGACTTCCGGCGTCGTCTACGTCGTCCTCGTCTACGTCGTCGTTGCCGTTGGTGTGACGCTTTTACGAGGTAGCTCCTTCGTTAGCTCTCCGTGCCACGTGTTCCCCAATTTGCACCCGTCTGTTCGACATTCGCGCGCGTGACGAGCATCGTGATCTGTTTCGGTCACTTTCACGGGGGCTGGGTTATTATCGATACGTACCACTGAAGGGGGAGATCGAGTGGAACAGGTAGGGGAACACTCTGCCTGATGAACTAATTTGGCCCGCTTGATGCGGGTACGTGAAACTTATGGAAATTAGAGATAGAATGGAACCTTACTAAACATTGCTCCTAATTGTAGGAAATAGGAATAGAATTCTCAGCTTTCTGTAGACTTTTTAGATCCAGCTATTCCTTGAAAAATAAATGAAAAATAGTAAAAGCAAATCCAGTATTAATAATAGAATTTTTAAATTGAAAAGACGGGTACCCTAACAGGTATTTTCGTATTATTAAAATTAAGTGTACTTTTGCGGAATTTAAAAGCGCAAGAGTGGATCGAGACTCGAGCTTTTCGTACTTCTCGCGGAATAACTCTGACTCGAGACTTCTTCATTCCTCTACACGATTATCTCTCCCGGTTGTCACGAAACTAGCATAATAAAATTAAAGGACTCCAAAGTTCTCGTGGCATTATGTAGCATAATACAGCGCTCATTTACCGTTGCACCAAACCGCGACAGATTAATTAAGTTGCTGAAGAAACTTCTGGAAAAAATATTTACCTTCCGTTTCGAGTTGAGACAGTTGCGAATATAAATATTTCATAAAATATTATAACGTCACAAACGCTGAAAACTCGCGGGGATTTTTATGTTTAATTTCCCTGAAAGAATTCCTAGAAAATCGTGCGCGCAAAAACGCTATAACGTTTTTTAATAATCCTGGACACGAACATTTTCATGCAAAATATTATAAATTCTTTGGAATAAAATAGAGCTTTCGAATAGACAAACACGTCTCGCTTTGCATTTTATTTTTTCGTTTCGTTTTTGTGTTGCCGTTTATTGAGTTTGTGGAGAATAGTATGAATATGTATCGTTTTGAGTGCATGCTAAATGTTAAATGCATTTATCATTTGTTTTTTCGTTTGTTTGATATTTTAGTGATTTTTTGCTCAGTTTTACCCTTTCATGATCGCATCATTATCCCCGTATCATCATTATTTACATTAGTTTGCCAATAAACGTTGTATCTGTAGAGTAACATGTACACATTGGAAAAACGCTTTTTATTGATTCAGGAAGTCACTCAACATCCTTCATTTCTCTAAGAAATCTGTACGAACTTATCACCGAACCTCACGTATTATTACTCTTTCTATTTTTCACAATTCTTCTTTTTCTCACTTTTTTTCATTTTCTATTTCTTTTACGTACATTTTCATTCATATCATTCCAATCTCTTATAATCAGAGTTCAGCACCAAACGAGACATTATTTTCTGTTTTTAAGAAGATTCATGCCTAACCTTGTCCGCCGCGTATCCACGTGTTCACCTTTGCTGTAACCGTGACAAGGGATTGTTCTGGTTAGTAACGAGCTAACACCGCGATTGGCCGGTCGAGAATCTAACACTGTTACCCAGTTCTGTAGAAATATCTGTGCTTACTACTTGATGGACGCGATATGTGGTGTTTGTTGTGCAGGAACGCCTACTACTACTTCAACTGCTACAACGAAGCTGCTGCAGATAATGGAGAACCAAGCGCTAGACAACTCAGGGGCTGGCAATGGTGGTGGTAAGGCTTGTAAATTTCTCCTCGTCTATTCACAGCATCACCACCATAAGCCACCATCGTTCATGAGATTTGGAAACTTTGACAAGATCGATAGTGTTGTCTTTCTTGCGTGCAGGATTCCAATTCCCAAGCACTCCACGCTCGAATTTGCTCGTAACGCCTGAAAATCGCTTTAGAACCCTGGGACCGTCGTTTCTTAGCCGAAGAATCTGTAGGATTCGCTGACAAAGAGCGCGCAGCCGACGATACGTTTTGTCTGTCTTGATCGGCTCGGCTCGGCTCGGCTCGGCTCGAACCATTCGTGGCTGAGAGAAATTCACGCGTACTGGGCGAAACGATTACACCTTTTGAAAGGAGCTCGACTTTCAAAGCTACGGGAATCCCGATTATCCCCTGGGCCCGATAACAGGGTCCATTTTTAAAATTAGAGATCACTGAGTACAGAGAATTCGCGTGGTAATTATCGCGAACGTAATTGTTTACGGGTTCAGGTAACAATGTAAGTATACGTGTCGTTAGGTGATTGTCGACCATGTATGCGGCGACATTGGTATCTATTTATTCGAATATATACAGTTTGGATTTCTCCTAATTGTTGTTTTGTTAATATTAATAATATTGCCATCTCTCTATGACGTAAATTTGAAACCCTTAACTGGACTTTACAACGTAATCAACCTATTTAGACATCTTTAAAGTGGGATGGAGGTTGATAACCATCAAACGTAATAAACATGAACTGTTAACAGGTTGGAATAGAGGTTAATTGTACATCATTAAAACCGAAGATCATTAAGAGTAAAAATAAAAGCGCGATACCTTAGGTAGGTATTTTCTTGCCGGCCAAGAAATGCTGATAGGGAACAGCAAATTTAGAATGAACAATCGTTAAGAAAAATTCAAAGTATGTATTCAACAAATGAATACCAGTTGCCCCGTACACGCTTTTATTATCGAACAATTAAGGACTATTAATTAGGGAACTGGTTACGTATATCGACTAAATATTTCGGGACAGTACCTAAAATTATAGGATTTTCAGCAACGCAAAAGGAAGAAATTGTATATGCGAAGATAAAAAAGGTAATACGTTAATCTACTATAAAATTCTATTAAAAAATGTTTCTTATTAATGATAATAATAACATTAAACTTTTCAAGTTTTTAAAGTACCAATTGTTACCTTAAAGTTAGGAATTTGATGTTTGAAAATTCCTATTCTAGAAAAAAATGAATTGCTATGTGGGTTACGTAAACATTCGTGACAGTACACGTGAATTTCATTTCAGTGGGAACGAGTGTTCGCTTTTAACCACGTTTTGAACGGCTTTGGTTTTAGCATTGCGTTTTCTGCACTTTTATCGCACTTTATCACCTGTTCTGAGGCACCATCGTTGTTCAATGTTCTGATAATGTTAGAATGGTTAGTCATAGGTGCAATCTTAGATACTCTACTAAGTTTTCACTGCTTGCGTTTCATCTACGATAGTTTACTGTTACTCTCTACTTTCAATACGTTACGAAATTTTCACCTGTCTGTCCTTTTTAGTTTATGCACAAATATTCGTCAAGAATGGAATAAAAATAGGCAAATATCCACGTGAATAATATTCCGGATTTTCAATTCTATACAGAGCATTTTTATTTCATAACTTTTATATGATCACTGCTTCATTTGACATTTGAAAATGTCAGGTTCATTTTTTTTTTTTTAAATTAGATATCATATAATTATAGACGACGTCTGATTCAGCCTCGTAAAGGTCGTCGAACGCCATTTTCGAATCCTACGCTTTTGAACACTATTAATGAGTTTGCGACGAGTCCCTAAATTAACACCGTCGTTCTGCATTGACAACTAAAATATTTATACGTTAATTATGCCAGCAAGTGGCGTTGGCAAAATAACCTTTCATTTGTGCATCGTATGCGCAGCGAACGCAACACAATTCCTAGACGTAGTAAATAAATAAACACTGCCGCGTTCCCTCAACAAACCTTATAATGAAACTACGTTTCTTCATAAATATTCTATCAGAAGCGATGTTTGTATAAATCCACCCGTCGCAAACGAGGTACGCTGCCACAACAATGTTTCTCGTGGGAACTAAATACGAGTAATTAGCAAATGTATTATTTTTCATTAGTGAAAATGATGGAGTTAAAGAGTAGAAACACATGCCCTCGAATTTATTCAACAAATAACATTTAACGTCGTCACCGAGTAGCAAGTTAACGAACGTTTAAGTAAAAGCTTTTTAACCTGGGAAATCTCTAAAATTCAATTATATACCACTCCCATCAAAGTGATTAAAGCCAGACAGATGTTTTAATAAAATTATTCACTTTATCTACGAAAACACTGGAATCCGTTTCAATCACGAATGATTAAATAATAAATACTAATAAAAAATGAAACAAAACCGCCTTGTGTAAATGAATTTCGTGAAAGAATGAAATAATTCAAAGCCTCTGCATTACATAAATATTCAGCACGAGATATTACTTCGATGTTCGTTCCGTGAGATCTTTCATCATTCCTTTTTGCAAAATTCATGTCGCCCGACGCGACGAAGCAAGTTCTCTGTAACGAAGTCCCTTAAACACGTATAGTCGAGATCCACGGTCGATATTAAGATAAACGAGTCATCTGAAATCTAGTTCGCCAATCAATTTTTCAAGATGCAATATCGCCAATGTTGCATTCTTCATTTCCTCGGCAGAAGTCTTATTTCCTCTGGTGCTTCCTCGATAAAACGAAGTCAGCGAATTTTTGTGTAATCACTGACTACTGTCGCCATTTCTTGCGCGATATTGCGTCAGAGTTCACGTCGGTGCTTTTCTATAGAATCTAAAAGGAAAAGAAGCAATCGAAGTACACAATAAATATCATTCGGTTAGACGAAAAATTCTATTCCGTACACGTATTTCGAACTCAAACGAATCGAGAACTTCTCTCGGAGAAGTGAATTTTTCCTTGACGACGAAAATCTTTGGATTCGTAAATTATAATAAGAAAAACTACGTCTGAGGTATTTTATTCGAATAATTAGCGGGTCTGAGTCTCGCTAATAATTGAGCGGGTCGAAGGTTAATAAACTAGCAGCATCATAAGTTCTAGTTCAAGGAGATGAAGGGAAGCGAGAGTTCCTCTTGAAGCTCATCAGCTGGCATTACTACCCTGCGCTAATAAATAGCCGAAGTTGAGGTTGCGTTAATACCTTCCCTCTTACACACTCTTGCACGAATTTCCTCGGTGATATGCTATCAAGTACTTTGCCGATGCATATCGCCGGGAATGCGTTAAAGTTTCTGAACCGTGCGTCAAAGGGAACCGATGTGCAACTTCCTTTCCACGAAATTTGCGAGCTTCCCACCAGAAGTGAAGGGGGAGAACAAGAATTCTTAGGGAACTTTTACTACCCAGGGATAACAGAATTCGAAAAGCCGTAGAATCGAAGAAACGCGGTTTCACCGTTCCGCGAGTCGAGAGGTAACCCGTTAAGTTACATTCTCGTGTGTCTGACTCTGAAAGAGACAATAATGGATCCGTAATGACACTTACAATTTTTATTTTAATATGTAAAAATGACTATTGACGAGGTAAAGGTAATCTCATTTTCAAATCCCAAATTAGTTTGCGCTCACGGATCGAGTGCGGAGTTAACATTATTTAACGAGAACCACGATTTCGTTATTATGATGAAAACCAGTTATATGCTTCGGATATGCTTCGGATATGCTAAAATTTCGCTAAAAGTACAATACACCGATTTGCCTTGGCGTGTCGGTAAAATTGTATGAATGCTACTAATTTTGACACAAGTGTATTTCAATGGAAGTCCTCCTATTTCGCAATTTCACAGGGTACGATGAATCTGCAAATGAAATGCACGGCAGGACAAAGAAGTTCGAAAGTTAATTTGTACTCATTATTGAGTTAGCACAGCTGGACGATGGTTCTAACAATGTACACTAATTAGCCATGGAAGTTAGACCTCGTTTGCATCAGGTAGCAACGTCGGTGGATCATTATCATATGGATATATCCTCTAACTGCACAGAATCACATGGCATTCAATTTGAACGGCCAGCTGTCTCCGTAATTATGGATGTTGCGAACTCAAATAGCTAAATATTTCAATTTCGCGTTATTTATACGCGTGACGTGTACGTTAGAAACTGATACATTCACAGGGTAAAATAGTTCGTTCAGTTATTTTCTTATGGCGACCTCTTAAATCGTTCGATTCGACATTTAGCAGACACCTCGCGATGTCTATTGTCGCACAATCTTCCCCGCGAGTTGAACCTTCCAAAGCATTCCTTGGAAAAGTTCCAGCAACGATTAGATCGGCCACCTTAGTGCTTTCGAAACGTTCTCTCTGAAAACTTGCTTCGTCAGCGATTAAATCTTCTGGTTGACCAGTTTTTGAGTCCTCCTGTAGGGTTCCACCCTCGGCGGGTGATTAAATCGGGCAATAGCGGAAAAAAGTTTCGGAATGGAAACGTTTCCCAAGGTAATGGAGGAAAGCGATAGGTAAAACAAGGAAGCTCGCAAATAAGAAAGTAATTAGCCGTAGAAGACACCGTGGGTACCGGGAGAGGAGGGTTTGGGAGGGGGTTAATTCTTATTGCTAATGGAAGCTCCTTCTGCTGACAGGGGGTGAGAGAAGAAGAGATAAATTGAAACGCCCTGGTTTGCGGGACACGGTCCCCTAATTTAAGGACATGCAGTTTACATTAGCTGGCCCTGGCTTTCGCGTAACGGGTAGTGTCACGGACAAAGTATCATAACGTTACGTCGTCGTATCGCATAAATTTTTTGGCGGGATCATAATCAGTGCTTAACGTCGACCATAAAGGAAAATGGTATCCGTGGCTATCATTTCCCCCGGCCAAGATATTTTCCTCGTGAAAATCGCCGACGTGTTTATTGAGCTCTAACGCATCGATTAACCTTTACCTAACATTACGCCGAAATAATAGGCCACGCAAAAAGCATACTAATATTGATCGCGATACTAACGATAAAACCGGAAAAGGTGCATTCAGTTTTATGGAGATGAATAAAAATTGGCCTCTCTGAAAGGAATCGAGAGGGCAACGCTAATGGTACGAAATGGGGAGGGTGAAGTTTTTTTTAGGCCAGGGGTCGACAATTTTTTAGCGCCACGTGCCACGTCGGGACATTAAGGTTTATAAAAGACGACGAAGGGTGTCGCATTCAATCACGCGGAAACAAGTTAAATTCTTATGATTTCTCGAGTTTCTGTTTGAAATAATAGCACTCGAACCCTGGAATTTTAGTCAATTTGGACGATCGTATGTGGAGGATTAAATGTTTTTAAATGTCTTGTATTACGAACATTCTATTCTTTTTATGACGTATTATCTGTTCGACAGTATTTATAGCTAAGCACTGGCACCTAGGATAATTAACAAAATTTAACAATTAAAAGGAAACCTTCGAAATTATATTCAAAGCTAGTTTTAACGATGAATTATCAGAAATAGGAAGGTATAGGACTTGCAAGCAGCATTTAATACCATTAACGTCGAAGAGAAAATCAGTACGTAAAAGCTTTCAATTTGAACTGTCGTCCTCAAATTCTTCAAATAGTGCTTGCAAGACCTATTTTTCTATTTGATATATTTTCCACTTTTGAGAAAATTGGTAAGCATAAAAATACCCATTGCTTTGAATAAAAGATCAAGTTTTTGATGCGCACTAATGCGAATTTTGATGTGTTTGCAGGAAACTTCTCTGGTCAAGTGTCAATTAATGTCCTCTTAGTCATGATGCATCTGGCAATTGTCAACATGTTCAATTAACCGCTTGATTCCTAGGTAAGGTATCAATTATCCACTTCATCGATTAATTTGCGTCAAAACCAAACACTGTACCCTTGATCGTGCCAGTATTTTCATCAAATTCTGCACAAAAATTCTGTAAAGTTACCAAAAATTTAGTTTTAAGTTTCTGAGAGTTTATGCCTCTATTAAAAAGTTCAATGTTAGACGAACTCTCGTCTAAATTTTATTCCAGATTGACCCACTTTTAAATTCATACGTCCATCAAAATTTTACTGTAGATTAAATCAACCTCTATGAAAAAGGAACACCTAGAGCATAAATTCTATTAACTTTGGTACGTGTTTAATCGTAGAACGTTTGCTTCCAGGTGACCGCTCGAACATGAGTCCGAAGCAAGTGGTAGACGCGCGTTAAAAGTCAACCGTTCTCGACCTTTCGTCTTACTACGCCTAAGATCGACGAACATCGTGTCCCCTTCCCCCTGTCCCCCCCAAACGTTAAATGTTGTTTCACAAAGCGCCAGACACAAGCATCGAAGTTCGATCAACGTTCATGTTCATCGTCTCGCAAGAGAAAGTCCTGTTTATAATTCTGTATGCATACATCGTACGCGCTGTTTAGAGTGTTATTTGTACTTGTAAACGAAATTTGTAGATTATCGCGGCCGAGATCGACGCGACTTGAACCAACAAAAAAAAAAAAGGAAATAAAATAAAAGGTTTATAGGTAAACTATCGAAGCGGGGTCGGCTGGTTTTAAAACGAAAAAAAAAGAAAGAAAATCGTCGAAGTGTGGCGTGTAAATAATGTTCAAGATTTGATCATACATATGTATATTAACAGTTCGAGTCATAATTGTAGACTGTGTTTGTTATACTCTTCGTGTTACGTCAGATTCATAATATATTGTTTAAACGAATAAGATGTATGGAACTTTACATACACGATACACACACCAGATATATGATATATTATATAAATATACGAGAGAAAAAGAAGATCGATCGGATACATATATATATATTAACTATACGTAACTTGAATGTGTAATTATTTTAATATGTGTAAATAGCTGCGACAATATGCTGTATCGAAATGCAAACGCGCGTATGTGAAGAATATCTAGGAGCGTGGATCGCGATAACATCCTCGCTTGTTAATGAGAATTTAGAGGATTCTGCGATGAGACGACGAACTGTTCCGTCTGCGTTTACTCATTGCGGACAGAGATGGATGAAATTCTTGCCTAGGCGAAAATTTCAAAATAGAAATTCGAATTACAAAATGAAATGTTTCGCGTTGAACGAATAAAAATTGAATTAGTTAATCGAACAAACGTCGCTTTGTAAATCCTGTGTTTATGTTATTCGTCGAGTATTATTCGAATAAAATTTTGCCCATCTCTGATTGCGAAAGAAGCGTGACGCTTAGAAGACAGCGTGACAGACAAAAATATCCAAACGAAAAGTGTTACACGAATCTAAAGATTGTTTCAGGACACCTGAAACGTTACAAGTTGTAATAGCATGGCGTTTCGAAGTTAGGGAATCTCAGGGGGTTGCAAATGGAGAATCTGAACCATCGTCGCAGCGAAACCCATTGCTTCCCTAAGATCCCATGGCTCTGAAGCGACATATTGTTGCTACTGTTATATTAGCGAGGTCGATGAGTTTAATTTATTAATTAATTTATTTGGACTTCAATTCCGCTCAGGTATTTTCGTTTAAATATATATTTTAATTAATGCTATGAAACGACCAAAGAGCTAATATTCAGATCAGAGCTTCTTAAACTATGAGTCGCGTTAAAAATTCTTTGGAGTCGCAGAAAATTGTGAAAAAATATAAAATATGTTTTGTATCGCTTTAAGGTATCGGAGTATTATATCTGTATATAACAAATATACTTGTATAGCGATTATTATTATAAATAAGGTTAGCGTATCCGACGAGGATGACGTATTAATTCCTAAAATTGTCAGTGCAGTGCACAGGACGATTAAATTTATATTTCACGGAGCATATGAATTCGATAAAATTTGGGAGTGGTGAACTAGATCGCGAGTGAAACAGGTTTAAGAAGCCCCGATTTAGCCTAAACTCGTATTAGTTTCTCTTTGGCTGTTCTGTGAGTTGTAGTACCAAAGATGATCGAATAAATACCTGAGCAATCGGAAGTTGAAACTGCGTGCACCAAAGTTCGCGTGTCTAATTAACTTAGGCCTAACATACAAGTTATTTTTTTCTACTTGCACGCTACTCGACTAATCATGTTTACGTAAGAGACTAGTCTACGAAAGGGGTGATATTTGTTTCTTAGATAAAAGGAATTCTTTTGTACATCGAAGAAATTAGCGAGAAATAAAGTAAATGTTTACGTTATCGTGTGAGTGTTAATCGATTCTTGGCATTACCGATAATCACTGTTGAATGCGCGCGTGGCAAATCTGAAAATTACTTCATACCTGGCGAGAAATTATAGTGAACGTTATAGTTGTAAATAAATTGTCCTCTGTAGCACTTCTAGTCGTTCGAACAAATGCCTATCGGATCGATGAAAGAAGAGAAAGGTGCGAAGTCTGTAATTTAAGTTCGAGTATGGCATCCGAGAATTCTGATTATGTATACCGACGCTTGTAAAAAGGATTTCGTGTTTGTAAAACTAAATACATTCTATACCAAAGAAATCTCGAAACGATTTTTCTATCACCTTTTCTCGCAACCTGTCTCCCTACTTTTTAGGATACATACATCAGCCACAGGTGAGTTTCAGGAACAGTTTCATAGACAAAGATGTAAACATCGTGAGTTTCGCACGAATCGGAGTACCGACAGTCCATGTACCGATTATTGATTTTCCTGAGACAGAGTTTGTTAGGTATACCTTGCCGACGAATTCGTTAACCGACCAACGCCACCTTCTCTCAACTCTTTCTACTTAGTTCACTTTTGACCTGCAGATAAAGCCAACCGATTAACCATCAAACAGTTAACGAATCAATATACCTACTGTTAAAGCTTTTCAGGACTTGCAGCGCACCTAATGGTGACAGATCCAAGTTTGTAGAGAAGCTTTACAATCTTCTCGGTGGTTATATCGATTATGCTCACGGGGTTACTATTCTGAAACCTAGAGTGCACGACTGGGAGTTTTCTAAAACTGTTGGTCTCAATTCTCGTCGCTGGTAGCGTTAGAATCTTATTCCCTCTGAATCGATAACGCTGGCTTTGACACCCTACTGATAAGAGCTTTCTTGTAACCCTCTGAGTAGTTTGATATAGCTTTCCATTGGATGGTAGCTCTATCCAAGTGATAACAATTTGATAGCAAGTCGAAAAATTTAATATGTTTTTAACAGCACATAATACCACATGCTTTGCGCTATTTAGCAATGATCGACGCGACGTTCGCTGAAATCGCACGTCAGACAGTCGATACAAACAAACGCGGAATAGATTAGACGTCAAGTTTAACGAGACACGATGGGTCCCAGAAGGTTTCGACCCAGTCCTTATCAAATTTGCGTAACGATCCTCGAAGCGAGACATTTGCCGCAAAATGCGAATCCCTTGGTGGTGGTCAAGATTGGTAACCGGAAGAGGAAAACCGTGGTTCGCGAGAGAACCGACGCACCGATCTACAACGAAGTAACCTTGAAAAATGATATTATTCCAAGGAAGTTAAGTTAATGACTTTTCCTACTCTATTTTTCGCGGGTTTCAGTATTTCGTGTTTGACTTGGTCTGCAACTTGGACGAACTACTGGGTACGAAAATCATGATAGCTGTATATTTGAAAACCTCGCTTCGTTTGAAATTTCACGGAAGCACGAGCTTCGAAGTGGCTCTTGTGTGGGAGCAGCCAGGTTATTGAAATCCTTCATTTTATTAAAGTCTGCGTCTACCGACGTCAATTGTGAAAATGTAACCGAAAGTTGGTAGACGTCACTCGGTGGAATGAATACGGTGTTGCAAATTTTCTGGAACAGATCGTCAATACTATCATAAGTGGGCGATGTTGACGAACCCAAAGGACATCGCTTCGGGACCCACGGGATACGTTAAGTGCAACATCGCAATTAATGTAAAAGGGGAGAAGCTGAAAGTGTATCCTGAGACCGAGGGCGAGGATGACATCGAAGGGTATTTTATACTTTATTAACTTAAAACGAAGACGTATAAAATCGAAACTTTAAAAACTCGTTTTAAAATTTCATTTTCTGAATCACGTTTACGTCCTTATGGATCAATTTCCACGTAATACATCACGTTCTATACAAATTTTAAAAACGTTCGCGTTTTAAGTTACCTAAATCCGTCAATGAATAAACCAGCTTGCTCGATTCCTCGCTGATTAATTCTATGCAATCTTATTCAACCGCCTGTGAGTTTAATAAATCCCATTAAAAACGCATTAAAACTTCCATCACGAGTCGCGTATGTAATTCGTTCTCAATCCTCCCCGATGTTCCTCTGGTTCGCCGTGGCCACAAATTTTTCACTTATTCCCTCGTAATTTCGTGGCGTAACGGTTCATCTGCATACATATTGCGCCCTCGCGTACGCTGGGACGGAAAATGTCCTCCGCGTTCCAACATCCATTTTAGCGTTACACAGTGTTCCCTGTCGCGTGTCCCGGAATCGATTCTCTGGCCAATGAGAGTAGCTCCGTGTAGGACGGCCAAGAGTACTGTAGCTATATAGTTCGTCATCTCTGAGGTCCGACAACTGAAAAAATCCTTTCCCTGACACAACCGCCAGAGGCATCAAGGATGGGAAATTGAGGATTCAGTAGTGTCAATGACCTTTTCGAGGCCTTGGAATTCAAACTGTACAATATCTTTCTCTGCGTGTAGAAATTTTGTGTAATTTTATTTTACTTTTAAATCGTGCATTTCAAAGATTTAGTGAGTATCGAACATTTACAGAAACCTCTTGCTACCGGTCGGTGGGGAGTTCCTACCGTTTAGGCAACGGGCGCGCTACGTTTTTACGGTTTACCGGGCGGATGGCCTGCCAGACATGAGCAGCGTGTGCATGAAAAACGATTTTGAAAACATCAATCCGTACGTGCAGATATCGTTCGCTGGAATGAAAGTACGTTAGCCGATAAATAAAACGAAGAGAACATTCGTGGCTCTCGGGGAGAATTTCCTAGCTGGCTTTTTGAGATAATTTTATAATACCAATAGTGAGAGATCAATGTCTTCTATTAATTTATATGGTGCGCAAAATAACCAGCTCTTGATTAAACTCTGCTTATTCGGTCGCACGAGTAATTTACTTGGCAAATAACTTACTTAGTAAATTACGTATCCACGAACCAGCTGATATACGCGATCGCAACGTAAACAGTCCTCGCGTTGATCTAATTGAAATTACACGCGTATGCAGTTGGTAATTATTGTGAACGTTCGCAGGGTTCGACGAGCGAGGCGTGGCAGACTTACGGGCCGAGATTTAACGAGAAAATTACGTTCAAGGAAATGTTTCCATCGCTATCCCAACGCGTCCGGATCGCCATAAAGCATCGTATCAACAGCTGTCGAACGTGCGTCGTGGCTTCTTACATCCTCGATATGAGCAGGATATCAAACTCTGGAGAGTACGGTTAGCTATAAAGTATGCCGTCGAATGCTATAACATTACCGTTATTATTCGCAGTGCAAAAACCAAGAAGATTGTATATTTTTAATTCAATTATACGTTGGAATATGTTTTGTATAGCTTGCGTTTGGTATATTTAAATCGAAAGCCAGGGTATAACATTTTCCCCGTTATTTGTCGATGCGCGGAGGAAAGTTGTCGAACAACGCAAACACGAAAAATTAGTGGAAAAACAGCGACGAAACGGGAGCAGCCGATGAAAGAGACGGAAAAATAAAAAGAACGAACAGCGATTTAAACGAAACTCAAATAACCAGCTGCAAACGAAACGTTGATTAACCGTTTCTGTTCTGTTTGTATTTGAAATTTTATCGTTCTCAGACGAATAACTCTGCCACGGTTTGAGCGAGTAACGTCGCTTCGACCTAGCTAGCTAGACTATAATCCTACCAAAATTTTTTTAACTTCTTGATAACCTTGACAAGTCAGGCTACTTGATAAAATACCAACATTTTATAAATAAAGTACCGTTACTTAACGATAATCTCCGAGGAAGAAATTGCCCTTGTGACGTGACAAGAAACGATAAAGAGTCATTCGAGACAGACACTCGTCTCTCCCGAGAGAAGCTACGAAATATAAAGTATTCTGACGTATTGCCTTGTCAACTTTATAAGGTTTCCTGCCGACATTCGGGCCCTCGTTCCTTCACTTTTATGGCTGCAGCTTTTCGGAGAGGAACAGCTGTTTCGGCAAGTGCTCGTCGGCCCTTCCCTTATATCGCGGGCGAGTCCTTCTCTCCCTAAAAACGGAAATGGATGACCCAGAAGCGCCGTCCGGAATCGGCGCCGAAACGGAGCACACTGCTCCTATCATCGAGGTATATCTATTGCTTTTCTTTTCCAACGGAATTCCCTATATCGACTTCCTGTGTTATTGGGTCGTTCCACAAAGATTCGGCGTTCTTTTGCTAGAGCAAATTTGTCTTTGTCTGTCGCGGTGGATAAAATTGAGAATAAAATGGTTCGCACGAGCAGGAAATTACTTTTGGGTTTTGGTAATATTTTTTCATCATTCTCGGGGTACAGAGTGACCAGATACAGTGGAGTTTTCATTCGTCGTATCTTTTACTTTCATTGTCTTTCGCTTGTGGCTCGATATGACACTGCGTGGATCGGCGAGTAGTAACGCATCGTTTATGGTCAGACGCGCTCCCGTACATGATATTGTTTCCTCTCAACAAGCGCAGATCTAAATCTCGATAAAAATGTACCATGAAACATTAATAACTAATAAAGATTGGTGTCCAATGTGAACTCATGGCTGAGGGGTTAATGTGAAAAATTTAATGTCGAGCTGACGCAGCATTTTTACTGTCAGTGGGTAGTTAATACAAAGTGATAACAAAGCAGTTTAAGACAGTGTTTCTCAAGGTAGAAAAATGCAGATAGTAATGAAAAATACTAAGAAATTGACTCGAGCATTCTTTCTTCGAAAGGAACGTCTATGGTCAACGGAAGAATACTACCTGGTCACGGTGCTTTACGATGTGAGCTTGATCGATCGACGAAAATTTTGGACGAAATCGATAAGTTTCGAGGTTAGCATCGGGAACGCCGGCAACAGACAATTCCCGCACAGTCAGTGCTTCGAGGACAGCATCCACGGTATTGGATTCTCGTAATACTTTCTACGACCCGTTGACCCACGCCATTTATTAATTTTTCGAGAGTGTTTTCATCTTATACCATTAGACGATTACATTCTGGCCGTTTACTCCGATTTCTAGGAAATAAAAATAAAAAGATTTGGGAAAGTATAGACGAAAAATTATCGCTGCATTATTTAATATACTAGAATAGAACGCTAGGGATACCCGGCTACTCCGGTTATCAAGCAAGCGTGATCCGTTTGGTTATTAACGTTAAGGTTAAAAGAAATAAGAAACGGAAAATATGAAATTCGAATTCGTGTTGACGGTTCATTTGACGAAAGACGACTTTAATCGTCCTAAGTAGCGAAATAGTTAATACACTCGGGAGCTCGGAGCGGACGCTACCCTTGAAATCTGATTAATTTTCAACAGGAAACCGGATGCTTGAGCGCAGGCCGGAATTCGAGAGCGGTACCACGCCGCGGCTGACCGGATCGCTGGATGGCAAATACAATTATCTGCCACTTGGCTCGAGAAAACCGTGCTTGCACGTCAAGTCCTGGTGGCCGAACCTCGAGTGGAGGATGCACAATAGCAACAGTCTGACTTTCATGGCTGAATTTCTCGTGAGCACTTATTATCCCATTACTCATCGATGCGCTGTTTTCTTTACACTTAGCTGGGCAGAAATTCTTAATGAACATCCAAACAATGAACGTCCAAGACTTAAGATTGTAGATAGCTCTTTGAGATAATCATTTTGATGCCTCCAAGCGATAAAAATAGTTGATCCGAGTTTGCGCTCAATTATCAAAGAGGAGTAATTGTTTACTCCTGTCTCTCTTCAATTTCCACTCCAACTTCATGGAAACTCGTAACTACCTGACAATTACGGACTAAAAGTCTCGCAAAGGAGGTTCGTGAAATTTTAATAAGAAACTTAGAGGGTGTAAGTCCCTAGTCGCTGAAAATTCAACGACATCGCCACTTTAAAATTGGAAAACGTCGTTAAGATTGCTGCTTGTCCAGCAAACTTCCAGTCGGTGTCAAAGAAATGTTTCATACGTCCTCGAATATCATCGGTGTACGAGAAACGAGAGAAAGTTTGCTTCCAAATTGAAGCGACCTGCTCTGAAACAATTTTAATTCGCGACAGGAGCAGAAGTTGGAACAACTGGAGGGTCTGATGGCGTTGGAGGACGCGAAGGCTTACAAGCTGTACAACGAAACGATCCGTGAGCTGAAGAGCTACTGCATCCATTATTTGCATGTGCTGGACGCTGGCAGATACGACGAAGAAGGAGGCACTACAAAGCTCGATCGACATCGTGTAAACCTGTGCAGGGATGAGATCGAGGACATCCTGAAAATGATCAAGATCAACGGGGAGCTTGTCAACAATCGGTACATGAGGATCGCCATGACACACGCGTACAAGTATCTCGGCAGGGTGAAGAAGCTGAAGGAAGACGTGAGTCCAGTTTTCATGATTTCAGCCAAAGTCTTTTTATAATTTGCGAAAGTATCGAAACAGATAAATTTAGACAGAAATTAAAAGCCCAACTCTGTCACCGAGATACTTACAATGAAAGATAAAGCAGCAAACTCTGTCGACTAAATTTCTCCATCGAAAGACTTTCAAAGCCCTCGTTTCTCTTGGTAAATTTTCGCAGAACATTTACCGAGTGAAGCATATTTAATTTCGAAAAGCTGTGTTCCGAGTCTCATCCAAGATCGTCCTGGGAAGGTAGAAAAGCCCTTAAATTGTGCAAACTTCCCTCGTTTCCTTTCCTCCCGAGTGTGTCTAAGAACGTGATTTACGAGATGAAGAAGGGAACGAAGTCGAAGGAGTTTCTACCTTTTCTTGCGCTTCGGAAAAATTTTCCAAATGAGAATCGGAAAAAAGTGCGTCGCGGCGAAGGTTTCTCGGAAATTACAAATTCCATGAAAGGGAACTGATTGCTATTATCGTTTTTTAACACGTTGGCCCATTTCTCGGTGACGCGACGATCAACGTGTTAAATACGACGAATGAGAATCCCTAAGAGGGAATAGTGTTTGCAATAATAATAAAGTACTCGTTGGGACTACGCCACTATACTTTAACAAGGATCAAATATTCGACCACGAGCATTTTTTATTGCCTCGACGGAAGCTCGTCCCAAGGGAGGGCGCGCGTTTATTACGAATTTACCAGCCGCAGCATGGTCTCCCGGACGTTTTCATTTGGATGATAGCCGGTTCGAAGCGCGTGGCATGCACGCGATTGCTGGCAGAGGAAATAATTTATTCCGAGGAGGAGACAGAGCGAGGCAGGAAGTGCGGTCAAAAGGTGGACGTCTTTATGAGGCATCCGCGGGACGATAACGAAGCTGATTACGCTGCCTGCAAGCTGGAGCTTTTCTTGTGGCTTGGGAACGCTGAGTACGTTGGTGCGTGTTGGTCCTCCATACCTCCTGGATACCAGGTGGACCATGAAAGAAGCGTCGACGTGTTCCCGAAATACCTGGAGTACACTCGGTCCACGGTATTACGTGAATCTCTCAATTGAATTTTTGGAGCAAGGTCAGCTTCCGCTACTCTTGCTTCTTGACGGTACGGTTTTAATTAATGACGGAATTGGAGCGATTCAGGACGAGGCGTGTTCTTTTTTCAAGTTGTTTCTCTGAGTCGTGGTGTCTGTTGGGAAAACTGATTATTTAGAGCGGCTGGTACGATTACATTAACCCTTTCAGACCGAGCGTCCACAATTCAGGACACGAAATGTAATAAGACCAGTTTTCCTCGGAAACTACACTATTACGATTTTTTCTTTCTATTTTGTCCATGCTAATTTTAGTCCAAGTTAACCCTAAAAATAAAATTACGTTAGTACGAGAAAAAAAAAATTCAGGTCTGACAGGATTAAGAGTATGCAAGGCGTAGTAAGTACCTAGGTCTGTTGTTCAAACTCATTAGTAGAGTTTCAAGCGATAGAATAGCGGTCTTAGTGTCGTTGACACGAATAGCTCCGATCGTTAATACCAACGATGATAACCCTCGATTCGCAGAAACCCCAATATCGCCAATTTTTGGAATGTCGAAACCATTAACATCAATTTGTGAGTCATTATGAGCAATTATTGGGGTCGTTAACGTCACTAGCAATGCTCCCCACGTAATTAATATAGGTAGCCTTGGTACTCGAACCCTTAACACCAACGGCGACGAATCTTGGCTCGTTAACATCGCCGACGACGACCTTTGGTAAAAAAAATTTTTTCTTTTTTCTGTTTTTCGTAAACGTTAATGAAACCGGGTTGCGTATCGTTGACATTTGGACGTGGACAGAAACTGCGCCTAAACCCAACTGGTATCATTTTGATGGAAACAGTGCGGGCTCGTCGTGTCACCGTATTTTGCATTGCAGGCATTCCAATTACGCGCTCACATATTCCAAGGTCGCTTTGATCCTGGGATGGATGCATCCGGCTTATTGGATCCGTTCGTACGTGTTGCATTTCATGGTTACACGGCTACGACCAGAGTAAGTTTCAGTTTCATGTGTCGATAATTTACCCACGTTTGCTGGCAAGTGCGCGAAGTTGTGTTATTATTACTCCCGAGTCAGTTTTCGCGGAAATTCGCTACTCGTGAATAAACTCCCACGAGATGTTGTACCAACCTACTTTATCTAACGATCTATACAAATTTAAGGCGTCATTAATGGCGACTCAAACGTTTCTCCGAAAATACTCGAGTCTCTCGAATGTTAAACTTATGGACTACCTGAAACAAATATTAGAGGAAATTCATGTTTGTTTCGAAGTGAAAATGGACGAGCTAGGCTTCCGAGTTCTAAACACAAATATCGTTGAGAAATGGTATGACAGTCTCGCGTGGTCTGGTACCGTTTCTGATTTATTCGTTTAATCGATTACTCCCAAATTCTGGAAATGTTTTTTTTTTCCGTCAAGAGTATCGTAATGTAACGCATCGAATTACGTGATTCGAGAAGATTCCTTATCTTAATGGGAATGAACTATTCAAACAACACTCATACGCTATAAATTCGCGTATCTACTGGCTGCAGGCAAACCCCTTCGGATGCACCTGAAGCCACAGATTTCTAAGGTCGCTGAATATTACTTCAGGGGATTTGAACTAATTCCTGAATATTACCAAAGTGGATTTCAACCAACCCGCATTTTCAGGTTATTAAACAGACTCTCGATCCTTTCTGGGATCAAACTCTGATCCTGCCGCCGAGAACCGTGCACGGGACGAAAGAGTACATTAAACTACACCCACCCAACGTGGTCCTGCAAGCTTTCGACCAAGACATATGCGTGAGTAACTTCTAACCTCTCATTAAGCTGCTATACAAGGAAGTAACAATGATTGAGTTGTTCATTCCATAAATCGATTAACTCCATAAAACAAATGTTGAGAAATGCGATGTACCTTTCATCTAACGGTATATAAAATTAATAAGAACAATAGGCAAAAAATAATCGTCAGTAATGTTACAATTGTTACGTGACTGGTGAAATAATGAAGTGACACATGAAGCGTTACTCGCCAACGAATAAAATTCGTAACATCCACCATCCTCTTAGAATGTTCAACCGCATGTACACTCTCATTTCCGTGCTCGAATTGTTCAGAGACACGTTTAATTACACCTAATGCCTAATCTCGGAGTAGTTCGTGAACCAGTTCATGTTCTAGCGCCCGCGAATCGAAATTCACAGGGCACCAAGGAGTTCTGTGGAAGATGCACAGCCATTCCATTAGTTAAACTCGCAGCGGAAACTTACTCGCCGCCTGATTTCCCTCCGAAACTTAAGTGGTACAAATTTAAATCGCAAAGGGATTGCAGCGGCTCCATACTCGCTGCATTTGAGCTCATCGAGGTGAGAGCAGGCGACATACATCGATGTCAGAGTTGGAACGGGTTATGGGCTCTCGTACATCTTACGTCGCTATTTTTGTGGATTCACTTTTGAGTATATCTCTTGTTTTCCACGCGTTTCTTAGGTTGAAGACGACGAAACAGTCGACAGGACTATTAGTTCTTCGATGCTGGACGTGGTATACAACATACCGGAGGACATCAGGCCGAAAATGGCGAGTTACAGGCTCGAAGTTATATTTTGGGGCGTGCGGGACATGAAGAAGATAAATTACTTGCCTGTGCTTAAACCTCGAATTATAATAGAGTGCGCGGGCGTCGATGTCAAGTCGGAGGTAATGGAGAACGCCAAGAAATTTGGCAACTTCGAGGAACCGCACATTCTCGTCGACTTGGTAACGATTGACGCGTCTAAAATCAATCTACTTTATTGCCACTATTCTCTTACTATCGACGCTACACTTGAGTATTTTGCTACAGTCTATAAATTTCCCTAAGGATATGCCGGAGCTGAGTATTTACTACCCCTCTGTAACAATAAAAGCTTACGATTCGCGGGGATTTGGCTGCTTCAAGTACGCGGGGATTTGCATCATACCGAGCGTTTACGTCTTTCTAGAGCAGCTAATAACCGAGGAGGATTACGATGCGCGGATACACGAGACGAAATCGATTTTGAAACCGTCCTGGACGAAGAAACAATCCACCACCATTTGTGAGTTTACAATCGGGGCGAGTAATTCTTTACGAGAATCTCGGGGTTGAAATATATATTTCAATTTTTTCAAACAACATATTTTAAGTAAAAATATTAGACCTTGTTTACTGCATAGAATCTAGTCGTATCTCGTTTAATACTCATCGTCGGTATGAGCTTGACAAAATTAATGATAATATTAAGCTTGATTTAATTAAATTATCGTGTTGTTTAAATGGTAACATGCGAACGCATATTTGTGCATACCCACGCGTTTTCCTGCATCACGGCCAGCTATTAAATATTTGATCTCGGTCGTTCAACGGCACAGAGCACGTGGGGTTGAAACTTTCTCTCTAACAGTTAATAACGCCATGGAAAATCCTATTCCAGTCTGCACGCAACAGAAAACTTTGTTAATTAAAATTCTCGAGAACACATATCCGCTTTCGTTACGAATAATCGTTTTTCACCCCCTTCGAGGAACGTCTAAAAACGTTACCCAGTTTTGTTCAGAACTAACCCGCGGATCGAAATAAACTCGCGTTGGATTAGTAATGAGCTGTTCGTTGAACTCGGTTTAAACTCTGCCAATAAATACCTCGAATGAGTTTTACCTCTGTAATCATTTATATCACTTTTTGACCTGACTGTATGCTCGTCCCACCGTATCGAAAGATTCCCGTACCAAAAATACGAAGTTCCCTTCTTACTCGCTGCAAATCTTCTTTGAAAGTGTCCCTGCCGATCGACTACGACCCGTCGATGGACGAGAATAGAGAATTGATCCCCTACAAGAAGATGGCCGGGAAAGATTTGTCCTCGAGGCTTCGGAAAATCCTGCTGTCCGTAAAGAAGCTATTCGCACGTTTCCTGGGTAGGAAGAAAAGGCGAACGAGAATGGAGGTTCGAGGCGGGAACGAAGACGAGTCGCTGGATTGGTGGAGTAAATATTTCGCTTCCCTGGAGGTAGGCGAAAGAGACGAGAGGGGATCGGTCACGCGAGTGATCCGATATATGTAAAGTGACACAGGTCCCGCGGTAAATGTTGACGTTTCCAGGAGGAGAGAAGCAGACAGCTCGGGAGCGAAACTCTCGAAGGTCGCAAGCTCGTCGCGACGTTCAAGGTACTCCGCTTTAGAGCATTTTCACCAGCTCAGCTGTCTCATTGGGCGGAAAACAGGTATACGACGGGGAATTGGAGTTGCAGCCGCAGTTCGCTGGATTTCAGGATCGACTCAGAACGTTCGAGCTCTGGAAGGGACGCAAGGCCGAGAATCCTGATTACGACAGCGAAAATTACGTTGGGAAGTTGAAGGTTTTACTTTGAGTTATCTCTCATTCTTATTATTCTCACTTGTTTTATTCTCAGTTATCAACTCTCTCGAACTTAACGTACGAAGACGATACCTTCGCGAAGAAGGGACGACGATTGATTTGTCTCTCAGATACTAATTCCCCGCTCGCCTGCCATTTCTCATTTCTCTTGTCTGTAGTTTTTCCTGAGTAGCACCGAACCACTACTTCGAGTTACTCGTAGAAACGATAGTTCGCGGTCGTAGTAGCCTGTTCAAGCTCTCTGCTTAAAGTGCTTACGGTGCTAAAGTGCTTAAAGTGCCTTTGACTCTAGGTGTTAAGCTCTCCTCGGTATTATATATAGAATCGCCGAGTCGTTAGTTTCGAGTCATGAAAAATGAAAATGCCTCGTAGGGACGCATCTGCGTGTATCGTTGGCCACACCCGGACAATCTGCCATGCAAAACGAGAAGCGGTCGACCCGCTGTTAATGGTTTGTGCGACGATTATCCGTCTTCGGAGCCTGTCAGACTTCTCGTCCGGCTATACGTCGTTAACGGTAAGCTCCATCGACGCGGGTGCGAGACAAACCGACAGGAGCGAATCGATTCTTTCCACAGGCATCAATTTGCAGCCTAAAGACCCTCTCAGCGGAAAGTCCGACCCTTATTTGTGCATCAAACTCGGAAAAACGTACGTCAACGACAGGAAGAATTATATACCTAACCAGCTGAATCCCATGTTTGGACGGTACGTAAACATCGTTCTCTCCACGATAACATTTCTCTACGAAATGATTTTGGAAATAAAATTGTTCAAGGCTCTTCGAGATAGAAGCTACCTTTCCCCAGGATCACACGCTGATCGCCCAAGTATGGGACTACGATGCCACTTCTAGCGACGATCTGATAGGGGAAACTAAAATCGACCTGGAGAATCGATTCTACAGTGGACACCGTGCCACATGCGGCATTTCGAGGACGTACAATGCCGAGGGTTACAATTACTGGAGAGATCGCGAGAAACCGACACTGATACTCGACAACCTGTGCAAGCGAAACAATCTACCTTCGCCGGACTATAGAGAGGATCACGTGAAAATAGGACGAAAGAGATTTCGTTACGTCGATGTCTATCTGAAAGACGAGGCTGGTCTGTTTCGCGAATTAAGGGTGCAGTTTGGTCATTTAGCAAGATTGAAATATCAGATTTTGATTCGATTATTTCGCTATGGAACGGAAAATGACAAGGAAGCCTCAATTTTTCAGCTGAAAGACCAGGCTACTCCCTTAATCGTTCGAAGATAAGCTAAAGGGGAATCCCATCGTCCGAACGAAATCCATTTTATCAGTGACGGATGATTTCTATTCAGACAGGGAAGAATGCATGGCATTGAACGTGCTTCATCAGTGGCAAGACTTTCCTATTTGCGGGTGCGCCCTGGTGCCCGAACACGTTGAAAGAAGACCGCTTTTTAACGCTGCGAAGCCTGGTCTGGAGCAGGTTATAAAAAAGAATGATTTTGTTCATTTGGTGAATGCGAAATACGTGAATAGGGGGATAAGGCTTTTGTTGCTATCGAGGGTACGAAAGGTTTCATTTGCGAATGGATTCGATTGGTTCCAATGCGAGATTTAGCCGAAGGGTCAACTGTTGAGCTCGTGGATATATCACGGCTGTTGACGGAGCAAGGGCAGTTTATCATTTTTTTTCCTCGTAAATTCTGCTCGCCACACTGAAATCGCCCCCATTTAATTCCCGCGGAGTGACGAGCGGTTTCTTCGAGGCGTGAATTTTTGAACAAGAGGGGTGGATCGGAAAGTAATCTCTGTTTGCTTTGCGCAGGATGTAATAGTCTACGCGTCACGTGCCAAGCTAATCTCACGTGACTGGTACAAGAGATAGAATTTTCCGCGCGATGGAAATATTAAGTAGAACTTTCTTCTGATCGAAAATTTTACGATTCGAACTTTCAGAATTATTATCATTACTTGTCGTAGAATGTGCGTCGAAATGCAGAGTTTTCGCGACTGAACGCTATTTCTGTCTACGCGAGAACAATTGATTTATCAGAAAAGCGATGCCATGAACCCGGTTCACGAATCGAACGCTCTCGCAGCTACCAAAATATTCACTAGCCTGTTCTGGAAACACGATATGCATCCCCGATCGATGTTTCAGGGCAAACTGGAACTTTGGGTCGATATGTTTGAATTCGACGAGCTACCTCCGAAACCGGCGGTAGACATCAGTCCGCCAGTGCCAGAGGAATATGAAATTCGCGTGATCGTTTGGAATACCGAAGATGTGCCACTCGTCGATAGCCAATTCCTTACCGGAGAGAAATGCTCAGACATTTACGTGAAAGGGTATGTCCGAAAATTGCTTCATCGAGGACTCGTGGGCCTCTGAAGCTAGAGTTTCATCTGGAACACGGTTCGGCGAAAGGCATTCGTTGATTTGTTAGAAATTAAAAAAAAAAAATTTAACTGTATATTTTTCGTTATACGCGAGGATCGATTCCAGCTGGATTTTATACGACGATTACCAGAAGACCGACGTTCATTACAATTCCCTGAACGGGGAGGGTAACTTCAACTGGCGATTCGTATTCCGCGTCACGTACTCGAAGGGCGAGCGCGTTATGATCGTTCGCAGAAAGGTATCCGTCTTCGCCAGAAGCGAAATCGAGGACAAACTGCCCTGCAAATTACATCTGCAAGTTTGGGATAGTGATCATTTCTCTCCTGACGATTTCCTCGGTAATTGCGAACTGCTCTAATAGAGGTGTTAATTACAAATCGTTAATGGATACAACTGCGCCTGGGGAATAGATTAATCGAGTGGTTTCAGGAGCTCTGACGTTGGATCTATCCAGGATGCCGCGTGGGAGCGGAAATTCGAAGAACTGCACTATGAAAATCCTCGATCCTAATGCACCGACGACGGATCTTTTCAAAGTAATGCGAATTAAAGCGTGGTGGCCCTTCCAGCAAAGCATTGGAACGTCGCGCTACGTTCAGGCGGTGCGTACACGTAACTTCACAACATTCGTTAACGTTACAAATGTATCAAATTATATCGGAGATTCGCGTTCAAATTCAGGGGAAAATCGAACTAGAAATGGCGGTATTGACTGCAGAAGAAGCGGACGAACACCCTGCGGGCAAGGGAAGGAACCCTCCTCAAGATCTTCCTCCACCAAAGTACGAAGGAACGTAATCAGATTAACGAACGCGATCAATATTTACTGAAGACAATAATTATCCGCGCGTAACAATATTTTCGTAAACAGCCATCATTACTACATAATGATTATTGACTTCGTTGAAGCGCATTATCACTAAAAGGATTAAACCGTCATCGAATTAAAGCCACGAGTAATTTTAACACATTCGCGACCACTGAAACGTAAACGTACTAGAAACGTAAAACATTTGCCGGTCGCGAATGTGTTAATCAACTGAATAATTAACGCGTATCAAACATGTCGGAGAACGACTAGACAGCAAACACGAATGTAAACGTTGTCTTATCGCGGTGGTATATTCGCACCGTCGATAGGTACCGTATCTGTCGACTAATGTCGTTGACTATCCAGCTGTAATTAAACCAAATCTCCCGTTAGTCACCATTCGAGCACCATTAGACGATTGAACGTGCATCTGTAACCTCAACACGTTGAATCCTTGTTCGTAAACGCCATTGAATCTATTGGCGATTATTTCTTGTGACAATTCAGGTAAATGCTCTATTTCGTCATTTACAGCCGACCGGATACTTCATTCTCCTGGTTTCGAAACCCTTGGAAGGCGTGTCGATTTGTGGTCTGTCGCTACTACAAATGGAGGATAATATGCTTCTTCGTTTGCCTGCTGTTCGTGTTGCTTTGCGCATGTGGAATATACGCTTTCCCTGGCTACATGGTCAAGCGTCTTCTAGGAGCCTAAGGTAGAAGCCCGAGAAATCGCGAGGACCGAAATCGTCGCAGTTGGCCGTTAATTAGAAATTGGGTCGCTCGACGGATCAATTATCGATTCAGGTCCACTTCAGGGAAACTCCCACACTATTTGGGCGCCGTTAATTGTAGGACAACACAATGGAGTCACCTGGCTAACGATCGTTTTGCCAATTAACGGCCGGTGCTTATTGTAAATCTATATTGATGGTCCACGGTGCTTATCACAGCTCTGAACCACCGATGTCCGACATTCCTATCGAGATGAATGCTCGAAGACGAACTATCGAGTACCGCCTAGGTTTCCCTCGTAATTTATTTAATTAAATATTCGTTGTAACCTTTAAGCGCATCAATGTACTTTATAAGGACAATAAAGTCTAAAACATACTCGTAGATCTCTCGCGGTACACGTTAAACGAAGATGATAAATGAATGCACCTCGAGATTCGCCCCATGAGTTTCCATCGCGCTTTCGCGGGACCTTCCACAAGGATCCGCTTCATCGTCCCACTTTTCGTATCGCGTCGGGCACGCTTTAAATCCTTTCAGCAAATATAAAATCTGTGTCCGGCTGTTCGCGAGTTAATCAGATTATAACAAAGTTCACGCTTGCAGCGCGATGACGTGCATTTACCGTTCGCGTGATCCTAGTTATTCCGAGGAGAAAATTCTTTTGCAAAGGCGGAGGATAATTATCTAGGCGAAAACGGAATGTGTCACGAAGAGGTGAAAAGAATCTCGATAGTCTGTTATTCGGTAGAATATTATAACCTTCAATTCTGATAGTATTATATGAGCCGTTCGTTACACGAATCGAATTAACTCCATGAAAGAAAAAGTTGAAAAATGCGATGAAATATAAAAGTTATGGCTGTACCAAGTGCTTTGAGACTTAAATTTGTGATTTTTCGAAAAGTGGAGTCAACACAGGTCAACCCAATGCATCCTAATTCACTAGGTTCGATCGACCTTCGTCGTTCCTCTAGAAAAACTCGAAGGGAATGGGTCATCGAGTAGAGATGCATCGGGAAGGAAAGATGGAGTTTCTTCGTGATTCGAGGTACTTTTCAGGATCGTGAGCGCGATACAAAACGCAGGTGCACGCCGCGGTTCTATTCCCAGCGGTCGACCAGGTGGAAAACAGGCGACGTGACGTAACGAGAAGATCAATAACTCAAGCGTTTTATTCGAAAGTTTATTGAACTTTCCTTGATGCCGGCTTGGTTGTTTCGTGACTCGGTTCGCGTTAACGATTCGTCTTTACGACATCGGCGACCAACGCGTCGGATTTCTTTCGTATCTTCCCAACCTTCCGCTGGTCTGCCCACGCCGCGATAAACCTCTTTACGGCTGAACTCGAGGGGACAGTTCTAAGTAATCTAATCTTCCTCTCTGGCGGATAGCGACGACTCAGACCGCAGCTCGCGATTCCCCGTCGAGACGAGGAGCCGCGCAAAAAGCTAAATCCTGAAGCATTTGCGGATTAATTTTGAAACAAAGCCCCTTCCACGAGGTCATCTTGCGGCGAGGGTAGTTTCAATATCGTGCGGTGTAATTGGAAATGTGGCGTAAGGGGAAATTTAATCACGGCGCGAGTTTATGAGAATTTAGATTAAAATAAGTCACCGACCAAGTTGAAGTCGAGCGTGCAGGGCGAGTGAGTCACGAGCGAGCATGATTGACAATAGCAGGGAACTTGTTAAATTGATTAATAGCATTTAATTGAATAAATTGTGCGAGCACCGCTGCCTTGGGTATACGTCGGTATATACAATTTTATTCTAGACCCTGAAAGAATCAAGGATTCTTTAATCATGCAAAAAACGTTATTCGAGCTCCGTTTATAGACGTGTTTAATCAAAAAATGAAGCCTCGAATCATACTTGGACAAATATGCAGAGACCTGACACCTTGAAATACTCCTCCAAGGTGGCTGGGTACAAAGTTGAAATGAGTTTCTCGCTAGACGGCAGATAGCAGAAATATACAGAAAGTTTTATCGGTTTTTGTATTGAGAGAGATGGGCGCCGTACGTCTTCACGAAGTGTGTATTACGTCCTCATAGTTTCTTTTCGAGTGAAACTTTTATCACCATTACTGGACGTTATCGATGCCGCGGCCCATGCACAGCCGGAGGAACGGGTTTGAATTCTGTTTTAAAATAGGACGACGCTGACCTGCTTCGGCGCGAGATTCTACCATTTTTGTTTGCCAATTTCCACGAATCTGTGACGTTTGATTGACACGTGTGCGAATGCTTGAAACAGACGTGCCATACGGAACGTGTAACAACATCGGCCTGCAAATGTATTCCTGTTTACAATGAATGAACCATTTTCTCACATAAAACCGAAGTGCAAGAGCAACTATGTATATCGTATATATCGAGATCTATGAGCTAATATTAACAAAGTTCCAAAATTACCAAAGCCCCTTTAGAAGCTGCACCATTCGGTGATATTACACCCAAACACGAGACAAAGTACTCGAAACGAATACACACACGCTCGCATCACAAACCAATGACCGTAGGTTGAACACACGCGAACCCACCCGCATAGCAGTCAGGATGCCGGATCCATAGTTCACGACCGTAAGTCGCGTTGCATGCGGTTTGTCTAAAAAGCAGGTCTCCGAAACCGTTAAATCGTCTCGAAAACAGCGAGATTTCGGGCCGAATGACCGGTTCGCGGTGTTTGTCAGCTAAGTTTTCGGCGCGGGCCAACGTGAATTCAATTATTACGAGCCAGCGAGTCACGCGAATGCATATGCAACCGGGAATGCATGCACCGAATTGTGGCAGTACGTCGACTAAATTCGGTCTTAATGCATCGCGTGCCCTATCTGGCCGCGTATCTCTCGATTGTGGGTCAATGACCTGCCCCGATGAAAAGTTTCCACCGGTTACGCGATAACGTTCGGAGTTTACCTGCGATTCCACTGATTGCGAGGATCTTCCATCCCTGCAACGCGCACGAGCGCGCAGTGTGATTTTACGAGGGAGTTATCACGATGCGATGGTATGTCTGAGATAGTTTGTTTAAGAGGCTTATTCCCATTCCGAGGCGTCGTTTTTGGCCGATTTTTCAGATGAAAAGATACTGGATGATTGTGCGTTTAGGACCTGATAATGTTTCAGCAACGTCTTCCGATACCTGCGTTCTTTTCTTAACAAATTGCTCGTATCTCGGTTCCGTTGCAAAAGTAAAAAGCAAGAAGACCGTTATCGCGATGTTAACGATGGCAAAGAGAAAAGAGCAACCGAGTCCCATCGAAAGTTGGGAATTTGTTGTTCTGGGCAGCAGTGTAATGGTTACGGAAAAATTTATTCGAAGTATGTGGAAAACAGCGAACAAATTTCTCGTCGCGTCTGAATTTTTCAGGACGCCTGGAAAATACTGCAGCTGCGTTAATGGAACGAACCAGCCACGCCAAATAGCGAAACACCGCGAGGTGGTTCACCCGTTACGTATTGCTAGGGCTGACCCTATAATTTAAACAGCACGAGTTCAAAGTTCAGAGATCAGTTCCTAACTCGTGTTACAAATTACAAATAAACGAAAAATTGTGCCTTTCCGTTCAAGTTTCAAACTGATTTCAACGGGGCAACGGATTCTCGGAGATCTTGATGTCGAACCAATGCGGGGCACCCCGAGGTAGCGCGTTATTTTCTTCCACGTAAAAGCGAACCTGCATAGCGGCGTTGGTTCGCGTGTGAAAACCGCATGCAGCGCGAAACTATCAGACCCGTACAACACGTGGCGAACGAAACTCGGGCGTCTTCTTCGACCGCGGAATTTTGCAATGAAATGAGGCGGGAGTCGATTGTTGGCGGTTGGCCAGTTATCGGATCCCTATTACACGCCGCCCATTAATATCGCAAACGTAGACATACGTTCGTGCGCTGAAAATTTAACGCCATGAGTTCTCGGAATGTCGGCCGCGGAATAAATTTCGTTACATTATTTAATGACCATAAATCGCTCCTTCTTCTCGTGCCACTTCTCGAGCGAGTACTTTTGCGCAACGACTTTGCATTTACTTTGCCACACCTGGCGTCCACGTTGCCCGACAGGATATCTCTACGCGATCGGATATAGCAGAAGTTACCAGCACTGTTCCAGACATTTGCTGGACTAGGATTGGTAAATTCTAAAGAGTTGGATCATGTCATTTTTAATTTTATGGAACCAAAATTCCTCGTAGGAATTTTCACGATTATTAGTCTGGCAGTCGACGTATTGGCGTTTCAACGTCCATCGGATCACCAGGCTACGAGTAAAAAACGCTATCACTCGATAATAGACCACAAAGGAAAACTTTAAACTGTTTAATGCCAGCTCATCGCAGCCCATCGCATCGCGTGTCCCTTTGATACGTATTTCGAATAACTAGATCACAATCTAGCTTCGCCATCATACGCGACGGAGGATAAGTACACCCTTATCTTTCAAAGCGTAACCAGCGTTAATACGTGTCATCGGCGTGTATACTTTGAGCACCGGTCGTCATGACGACGAATGGAGCGCGCCATGAACAACCGACGGCGGAGGCGAACGTGTAAACGTCTGCCCCGGTCGTTACAGCACTGCGACACAACTTCCAGGTCTCTGACATTCGAGCAAGCGACGCTTCCCTCTGTACGAAACCTGACATCCGGGTCGCGACGATGCTCTGTGTCCTGAAAAAGTTTCCGTTGCAAGACAAATTTCCAGGCACTCGCGCGGCCGCCCGTTGTCACGAAACCGGTGCCGCACGCGCAACCGAGCCTCGCAAACGAGGTCGCTTAGAAGTTTCAGGGAAGTTCCGCGAACGACACGCCGGAGTATCGTATTTCGCAATATCGACGAAGCCAGTCGCGGATTTAATGGGACTCCGTCCCTCGATGGGCGTGATTTTTTAAAAGAGAGAACGCCAGCGCGCGCGCGGAACCAGGGTAGTCAAATTTACAGTAGCGGAAGAACTGAAAACGGTAGCCTGAATCTTTGCATTCCAAAGCAAGTAGTTACTTCGTAAGAATGATTTTTGATTATCCATAAATTCCGACCGTGGAAGTTGAATCTTCGAGCGGAGTTTGGATTCTCCATCCAAGACCCTTTAGCAGTTAGTTGGGAATACAAATTCACCAATGACGAAGTTAGAGCTTTCTCTTAATTTATGCAACGCTTACGAGCCTGATGTATTCGTCCTGCATGCAGACGCTGCGGACGTTACACAAGAATCCCTTAGTTTCAAGGAAATTGGTCCATAAATTAAGTCCCTTTGGCCGTAGCGTGTAGGCTTACTATATATCAATTGCCATTAAAAGCGGAACACCTGAATTGTTCCCCGGAGAGAATCTGACATTTTCCAGTCGCATGCAAGTTATACAAAAAATAATAACTTCTTAAAGAGTTTACGATTACATTAAACGAGGTAGTTTGTTCACCAAGATTTCCATGAAATTTCCTACGATTTTCCGTACGAGGTTTCCTTAGAAGTCCCTGTAAACCCCGTTTTCCTCATGTATCGCCTTTCCGAAGGAAGCGTTGCAGTCCATCGGGAAATCTTCTGATATCGAGATAACCCTGTCGCGTCGTATAGAATTATTTATGCTGTAATGTTTCACGGGGATGGATTTCTGCATGCACCTTACCATGAGCAAACAGGCTTCGCGTCTCTGCTTTCTACTCTGCTAGAAGCCCTCGTGCGTGAAGATTCGTGTTTCCTCGAATCGCATAAACATTCCTGAGCTTTCGTTGAATCGGTTCTGTTTTATACAGAGACCGCGCGACAGGGTGCACTTCCCTGACAGCCAATCAGTGTCTGGCTTTTCCCGAGTCCGCGTCTGTATTCACTTTGGTGGATGCGACGTGCAATTGCTCGTTCTCGCGAACGTTTTTTGGACGTTGGACAGAACAAACTAGACATACAATGTTTAAAATAGTAATTTGGGTAGCGTATGGTTGCAGAAATAACCTTTGCAAACGATACGTGCTTTTATGGGGACGTAAGAATGCGTGGAACTTGGAGTACTTTAATTAAATGTACTCCAATTACAGCGGTACATTCATCAGAAATTTCAACGAGTGTATTCAAACAATGCATAAGCGTGAGATTAGGTCTCGGGATATTATTACCATTTCCCGAGATTCACCTGGGATCGTCGACTATTGGCATCCGGAAAAATCAACGATTGCGAGAACGTCTTGGCGTTCGATTTCGTTTCCTCGAAAACCTCAAAGGATCGCCTACAATAATGGCCTCTATCGAACGAGGCACTCTAGTTTCTTTGCAATGATAAAAGAAGCGATTCCAGCGATTTTGCATAATACGTACAAGAAACGCGTGTCGCGAGGAAACGCAAGCCGTACATAGAATAGCATCAACTGGTTCTACATGCAATAATGGCCATGTACTTGTGTATCAGCAGAGATGGACAGAATTCCTATCCAGATAAAAATTTCCGATACCGAATACGAGGTCGAAAAGTTTTTATTCGTTACTGGTAGCGTAAAACTAGGTTTTAAATCGTGGAATTTCACACAACTCTCTAATCGAATAAACGTTTTTGAACGCGTACAAGTTATATTCCATGGATCATGGAATATCAACAATTGCTTGTTGTCGAACTATAGAGCATGTTAAACAACATGGAACTTCGAATGACGTTCCTTGGAAAATGCCTGGAAAATCAGTTGCTGGAATAAGAGCTGATGAAGTATACTATGTTATAGTGAAAAGTGTTAAATATAAAAATCGTTTTGATACGATCACCTGTTTTATACGTGTACGTAAATATGACTCGATTCCGGAAGCCGGATCACGCTGTCGAAGTCAGCGATAACGAAAATACCAGTGCAGGAAACATTGTACGAGTTTGAGTTCTCAGCGGTGAAACAGCTAATTGTCAAGCGTAATCCATAGTCCAAACATTCGACACGTTCGTCGAGGTAACAAGTAGAAACAGAGAGTTCGAGGGTTCGGAGGCGAATGGTCGCGTCGTTCACCCCTTCGCCATGTGACCCGAATGGCGCCGACTGCGAGTACGACGTCCCTGAGCGTCGAATGAGACGCACGGCGTCGCTCGAATTGCACCGAAGCCGGCCGACGAAGCACGAGGGCGTCGCGAAGGTAACCACGTTTTCTACCCTCGTTTTCAGTCTGTCGTGGTGTGTCCTGTCGGCCGGCTGACGCGCGCTACCACGCGTGCCAGCCCTTTCGCTTCTCCCTCGTTGTTCGCCACTTGTGTTTTCTATCGTGGGATTACTCGTTCGTCGTCGTTCGTCGCGTATACCGTGCGACGAGGGAGGCGGTGGCCGACTCGATGGAGATACCGGGCCAAGTGGAAAAACGTCGAGTGTTGTTGTGAGTTTCGTCCACGTACGCGTTGACGGGGGTGGTTCAAGCTTGCCGCGAAATCGAGAACCGATCGTGTTACGGATATTCGATCCCTTCGGTGCCCACGGAGACGGTGGACATGCAACAGAAACGTCGTTCGGTGGATGGATGAACGTGACTCCGAAAGTACTCTCGACTCGATGCAGAGGGACGCTGAGGTAAGTGAGAGTTCAATGTACGCAGTCGGAGCCGTTGGCACGCGAGACTTCGGCAACCCCCGGAAAAATACCGTCTGATGGAGCTCGACGAGTATTCCGTTTCAAGTAATGCGTTTCGTGCCCCCTTCGTGCCACTCTTTTAACCCCCTCCGCGATAGCGGTCGCGTTTCGACCCTCGATCCCTCGAATCGCGTGGTCGCCGGCTCCCGATGTGCCATAGTTACAGTACTCCCACCCTTAACTCTTCGAGGTTGTGGCGGTTAAACGCTTCTTACGCGGCGGTGAAATATATTTTAAGTTTATAGTTTTTGATTTCTAAATAATACGGCTTTGCGAGCTATTTTTGGATTTGTCATGTGGTATAGAAGGGTAATTTCGTTTAAAAGTTTCTTATCGCCAGTGACATTTGCACGATATACCTAACTATATCGTAAAATGGTACCAGCTCATCATATTTCTCAATATCTTTTCTATAGTTCGCGTGTTTACCATAGAAATTATCATGTAAAACTTTGATATTTGTAAATCTTTCGTTACGATTGACTCCGATTTATTTGTGCTCCAAATTTTCTACCACGTGCTAGCCATGTTCTTGTGCTATTCAACTTAATCGTACGTTAGTTAACAAAAGTAAAGAAACTATTTCTTGCTATGCGGTGGATTCATTGATAAATTTCTGCGTGAGTCGCCTACCACCTGTTCAAGGTTACAAGACAACGCCTAAATTCGATTTGTTCTCTAGTTCAATTCGACGTCACATTACGTTCCACGTGCTCTACTTCCTGACGTTGTATTTTTACATTATAGATTGCAGCTCCTTGCTTATAAATAGGTGTATGTAAATTACAGAAAATCCATATATTCGTATCAATAATCGTTGTTTGTATAAACGCTATTCACATGGCGAAACCTCGCAGAATAAAAGAGTGTAAATACATTGAAAAATAATAAAAGCTGGGAGAATCTAATCTGCTCGACAACGTGTTTCACATGTCCGATCTAGTCTCTTTAGAACACGTTGGCACACGTGCACGCTATTTCATAATGATCGATTGGAGTTGAATTGCTGTTTGTTACACTCGTCGTTTAAATACCGCTACACCGGGGCGCATATAACGGTTGCACGGAAATGAAAATTTCACGATGCATATCCTTTCTTTGTTTGTTCGTCACATGATACGCCCGGTTTAGTAAGTATTTTCGCGAGGGGAATTACCGAACCGTGCCCTTTGACACTTTCGCGTTCCACTTGTAACATTTTCCGTTTAATTTCGCACAGGACAATAAGAGACAATTAGTGGAAATGAAATACCGTATCTGCTACGGTAATCTGTTTCATAGAAAGTATAGGGCGAGATAAAATTGTTACGCGAATCGATACGTTCCGACGAACTGAGGAATTATACGGTGTGCTGGGTGAAAATTATTCAACGGAGGGGAATTATTCAGAATTTTCGATGAGTTTTGTAGATCGAACGGTAAACGAAAATATTTTATTCCGTTGTCATTAATATTGGCTCGGATTGATTTATTACTTTTTCAACGGGAGCCACGTATTTCGTTATAATGAATGTCACGCGAGAGGCTTAAAATGTTCGAAAATTTGTCGATACGGTGATAACAGAGCTAATATTTTCACGGTACTATTAATCGCCGCTAAAAGAAGGCTATCAATTTGCGTATAATGAATGGAAATAGTTCGTACGTACATTCAAATTGTCTCAATTACTCTAACAGTTATTGTCCGAGTGATTTCCAATTACGCTGCTCGTTAACGATAACAAATTTACCAATTCAAACGGAACTGAAGCTTAATCGTTATACGTTGTTTGTACGTAAATCATAGTTTCAGTCCGTATTATTCACCCTCGAGATCATCTTCTCTGTACAATTATGACTCGAAAAACAGAAATTAATCGTTGGATCGTCGGGTGTTTCTTGTCTTGGGAGTCAATTAAGGCACGCTGAGTTGCAGCGATTTATCGCTGTTGATTTTAGGGTTAACGTATTCAAAGTGTTGTTGGAAAAAGGGGATGAAATTTATTAACGGGAGCCACGAATAGATAAGGTCTGCGTTAGGTATGCAACGGGACTTGGTGTGTCTTTCTTCGGAACGCAAGCGGTGAAAAGAGTGCAAATAGGCCTGGAAGCACGTAATTTATCTCGTCGCGTTCGCGCGACGATAAGGAGAAAGAGAAGAGTGAGAAACCGCGACAAAATAAGGGATTAGTCAGCGCTTCGTTTAACGGGGTAAATAGAGCGTCGGAATTTCGCTGCTGAAACTTTTTGCCCTATCCAATTTTCTGCGAAGCGGGGGCCCTTGATAATTGTCTGCCATTGTTCCTCGGAAACGGAAACGTTCATGGATACCCCGCGAAGGGCTTGCTTTGCAAAGGGCTACCGTTAATTAAAAGTCAGACATGATGTAACGGAATAAAATTTATTCCTAGATTAAACGTAATTACTGTTTCTTTGCTCTCGCAATGATCCATAACGTTAATACGGTGAAACGTTTTAGTTCGTTATTTTTCGCGAGCAAGCAAATTTTTGGTATCTACATTCGGATCATCGTGAAGACACGCGAGGATTATCTAAAATTAAATAGAATAATGATTAAGAACGTAATTTATAACCTGTATAGATAAACGTCAGCTTTTAAATAGAACGAAATTTTGTACTGGACGAGTTAAGCTTTAATTGCTCATACCCAGGTAACGAAGCATCAGATTACAGAATGGTAAACGAGTATTCGATTCTTTTTATCGCGGGGAATTTTTTTACCTGCCCCACTTGAATGTTCAGCAGTTGGAATGTACTGCCGTTAAACGGATACGAACAGAATGATGTAAAACGGTATTAAGGGCGAATTACGATAAGACAGCACTGATAGATTAGTCGGTTTGGAATCGGTTCGGCGTTGAGCGATGGAAAAGGGTGCCGCATAATGAAACGCGAAGCGTAACTTTCACGCGACGTATCGGAGGGTGGAGTAGATTTATTGATAAGTAAAACGAATGAACTTTTTATTCGTCGGATCACGGGCCCTCGATGGAAGACGCGATAGCGACAAAGCAAATGGAATATATTTTTCAGAGGAACGATTCCGAGGAAGAAACAGTGGGCGCCTCGAGTGAATTTATCGTCGAAACGATAGCTATCTGTGGTTGAGGGTGGGGGAGAGGAGCGAATTGTCAAATTTCGAAACGAGGAGCGAATCGTTGAACTTTTGATCGCAACAGGGAGACAAGGACCGTGCGATAATCTCGAGTTGAGGAATAATTGGGGAGATTCGAGAGTAAAACGAACTTCGAGCGACTTTAACTCTTGCAAAATGGAAATTAGCTTCGCCTTCGTGGAAAATTCGAAACCTCAAGTTGGAAAGAAATTTTTTAAGTAAAAGTGTTTTCCAAGGGGTCTGGCGAAACAGACTTAATTAAGCGCAACGATAGCATCCGCCTCGTGAATGGTTAACGAAGTTGTTTCATCGAGAAATTTTCACATTCCTATTTGTTCGAGCGAAGAACCTTCGACCCTTTGTTGCTCGCCTCGTTCATTCTGCTTCCCTTTAAGTCGTTTCATTTTCTCCTTGCAAGTATCGTCTAAGCACGGATCAAACTTCTATGGCTTCTTTGTAGTTTTTTGCCGTGTTTTCTGTTCGTTGTGCAATGAGAAACGGGAAGAAACTTGTACAGAGAAGATGTCTTGCAATATATAGTATATCTAGGTGAACATTTTGAATAGGAGGCGGGAAATGAACTGGTTGACAATTTTTCTCTGTTTCGATTTCGAGATCATTCATTTTGAAAATTCATCAGGCACACGTGCAATTGAGGTACGACTTGGCTGACGTATCCGTTCATTATTCATTCTTCTGTTGGAGTTTGTAAAATATTGATCAGAGTTAACCGTAATCCGGAACAAAGGAACGTTTCAAACATATTTGCAACAATTTTTCGTTTCGTTTTTTTTCCAGCAGCTAGTAATACTTTGTGCGAGTCACCCTGTAAATTTATAGGTTTCACCGCGACGAGGCTCGTATCGAAACAATGAATGCACGAGCGCTCTGGATAAGAAACTTTTCAATTTGAAATTTAAATATTCCATTTAAGAGAAACGAAATACCGTACGTGTATCGCTTTGGTAGAGCTCGGCAACGTTTTCCGTTGGTTTCTGCTCGCTCTATTTTCTCAACGAAGTGTCATCGTTGTTCATCAATCTTCCGCGAGATTATTTTTTTTACGGCGGTACATTGCCAGGTTTCAAAATTGAGTCGAAGCGTTCTATAAACACACTTCCCTGTTTTTATGTTTCTGGAGCGATCACGAGCGAAACGATGATGATGTTAGCGCGTGCTCTTCGTCCGCTGATGGCTGTGTTTACTTTTGGAAAAGAAACGAAAACACATTGTAACTGGTGCCGCGATAGTCGCAATCTGGTAGCAGTATGCCATGCCTCGCGCTATATTCCCAGCCGTTGAAATAAAACGGTAATGAAAGGATGAAAGGATGAGAGTTCATTGATCGTTTTGCTCGCGATCAGAATATTGCGTAAACTTTATTAAATGTAATAATTCTGGTGTGCTTTGAACAACACATTTCGTAGCAAGTAAAATATATTTCTATTAGAATGATGAACGACATGTGTAATTTTAATTTTAAACAAGAACAAAGATTAAATTCTGAATTATGATATTCAGAAATATTTGAAAAATTCTACCTGAAAATTTATGGTTTTACAAACTGGTGGAGCAAAGACGTATAGCGTGTTCATGCCCCCTACCTCGTGTATTTAGGAAACGATGTAACAATTTGTCATCCGTAACGATCTTGAGAGGTTCACGCAGTGTTTTTCATGCAACGCATGGACGTGAATTTATTGGTTTCGAATCCGATGATGGATGACGAGCTCGCGTGTAGAGACTGTGATCTGCCCCTATCCTGCGATTCTTACGCGAAAACGATTCGGTGGAGCGTTAACGAAGACAAAATTGTTCCGCAAATCATGCTCGCGTTTAAGTTAAACCGTCGCCTCCCACGCTCCGGTACCCAGGATGTCACGCAACGAACAGTGCCACCGAGCGAAGTGACTTTGTGGTAAATAATAAATTGAAACCACGGAATTATATATTTTTTTTAAATAAATCAAAAACAGGAAAATATTTTTGTTTGTCATGCTCTGTTTGTGAGAATTCAACTCAATGTTCTTCTTTACTTTTATAATCCAAATAATAAGAAATGTTCCATGTTCGATTCAATTAAACAGAATTTCCTCGCATATATAAAACATTTCGTTAAAATTTTAATTCTTCGCCAGTAAAAATAATAACGGATGAAACGATGTTTAACTTGCACTCGCTATCGGAAATTCTTAACCGAGTAAGAAATTTGTCGCATCTCCAGGCCGAGGAGGACGGAAAAAACGCGACGACCCGATAATAAAGAGTAATGCAATCAGGCGCGCGCGTGTATGCATTTAAATTGAGTCGTGGCGAATTTATGAACGTCGAGCCGCGCTTTGAGTGCAACAATTTCAGGATGATCCCACGAGAGACGTGTAAACGCATCAACGCGGACAAAGCTGACAGAAGCGGAGCCAGCTAGGCTCAGTGTATACCACCGTCTACACCGACTGCACATTTTGCATGTATCCCGCATCTTCGCGAAAATTCTGTGTACAAGTGCATACATTCTGCACATTTGCATAGTTGGATAAAAAATATGCTTCATCATAAATATTCCCAGTGTGCTTATGGTTCACTCCGTGGATCAAAGGAAGGTCGCACGTTCGAAGATTTACGTCGTAGACGGTGCACTTTGCGGCTTCAAAGGGCCAACTATCGCCCGGTGCCACCTTCACTCCCTCGTACGCAATTTTTTCAAGTCCTGTGCGAAACAACAGAAACAATCCAGACGTCGGGGAACGGCGTTGCATTTCTCGAGGATAAGACGAGAGGCACTTTGAACTTTCTTCCGGGCGTCGCGACGCTCCTCTCTTTTTCTCTCTCTCTCGCCCCGTTGCCTTCCGTCGAAAGCCCTCGGCGATACCCAGACCTTCTGCGTCTAGTGAAAAAATGTAGCTTCTGGTGCAGCGTGCGAGATAAAAATAAATCGTGTCCCTTTCGCTCGTTCGAGTTCTCCGACTCTGATCTGCTTTGGATCCTTCGTCCATCTTAGGCCCCGCTAGCGGCAGAATAAATTGGGAAGACTTGGGACATTCGATAGGCAATAGATTGAAATTTGTTGATATTTCGATGAAAATTACTATCTGTCAAAAATAACTGTATTGGAAATGGGATATAATGAATTATATATTAATGAAGGTTGAATTATGGTAAATATTCCAGCAAACTGCTGGTAACGTGCCCATGGAATTCCTTTGGATATGAATGTCAAAGATGATTATTTTTAACGTGTCTATAAAAACAAGTATTTTTAACCTGCCTATAAAAACAATTATGTTTAGAGGCTCTCGTTCCTAGATTCTCTACACTTAACCACTGGCGAAATTCAATCTGCCCCGCAGGAATAAGCAGACTCACAAGAATATTGCTCTCTTTCGCTTCTTCCATTATTTTCGCGATAAGAACCATGGATCGAAAGTAGATTCCCCAAATGGATGACACGACTCTGAGATTTTTCGATGTTCCGTCTGAACCCGAAAATCGGCGGTGAAATCGAAGCCACTGCGACATCGATTTACGAAACTATCTCCTTCGGTTAGGGTCAGTCTCGGCAGAGATAAAGTGCCATTCGGGAATCCGACTCTATTCTTCTTCGAACGAAAAGAGGATCTTCGTGTTTCGTTGTCACGAGGATTGAGAGAACTTGGCCCGTTTTAGGCTGGTGCTTATGGGCCATTCGATTGTCTTTTAAAATTTGAATGTGTTCTTTTACTCTCTATTTTTGTCTATATACTTCGCAGTCGATTCCAAGCCTTCGTCGACTCGGAAATCGTCTCCGCTGGATCTTAATGCAACTCTAACGAGGCCGCCAAGAGAAGAGTTATTCCTGCTACACAAAGCATCGCGGTTGGTGCAGATATTAGATCAAGAGACAGTTAAGGGGAGGATCAAAATCGCTGGTGCGCGAACCTTGTTCTAACTTCTCATTATTTTCGCAAAATGCAGTTTACTGTTACTCGGGATTTTCGCGGATATTAAGTTCTAAATTTAAAAAGCCTGAACTCGAGGGACCTACAGACGAAATGAAACGGAAAATCTGTAAACGAAGATTGATTTTACTGTAAAGGGAACTCTCTGAGAATATTCGAAATTAAATCTTCGATGGAGCTCTCTCGGATTTGTCGCGGTTTTCCCAAATTTGTTAGTTAAGAGATCAGTTATCTGCGATCTTTAATTCTCGCTGAAATCCATTAGAACGTAACATGCAAACGAAGCCGGCACGCAGAGAGAACGAGAGATAATTCAATTCGTTTCGGTACCAGTATAGAGACGTCACTTGAAATTTAAAATATGGAAATATCCGCTACAATTTAGAGCCTATCTCAATGGCAATTGAATTAATTAGGCTTCTAGTACAGAAAACTCGTACGATTTAGCGCTGTATGTATATTGACGTACGTATACATATAACAGGGAAGTATGTATTTAGAAGCCCTAGGCAGACATCTTTTTCCAGAATTTCCTTTGTACTACGACTCGATGTTCTTTGACGTATATTACTTCGTGCACAGTTCCACGGAAACAAATAAACACCGAGAGGAGCGTAATGAATTCCTCGTTTATACCGGAAGGAATTGAGGGAAGCTTAGCGCAATAGCGAACGACGTTTGCCGCAAAGAACTTAATTTAATAGGTTTCTAAGGTCATGGAATAAACGTGCAAACGAGTCGTACAAGAATACTAGGTTGCTTGAATTATGCATAAAACCTCGCAGCTTACCCGTTTCGGTTCCACGATTGTGTATTATATTCGCGGCTAGTGAATAACTGCTCGATATCGCAAATTGGAGCCAAAGTGCGCGCCGTTAATGAAGTTTCGACGCGTTTGAAAATTTGGAGCAATTAGTCGACAGACAGAGGACTCGGAATCCACATTGTAACCTATATTCGAAGGTCTTTTTAATACCGTGCGCTACGTTCGGGTGGTTGTTGTTTTATACCAATGGAAATCGCGAAGGGTTAACACAATACGCAGCGCTGCCGTCGAAGCGGACTGGAAACCGCAAACTCGTTCTTTACGATAAAAGGAATATCTCGCGGTTCGCAATGTTCGTTTACCGTTTCCGTCGCGTAAATCATTCCTCGGCAACGATCGTTACAGTGGCCAGGCTGTAGTGAAACCTATTAATTTGCAAATTAGGTACAAAATGAATTATTGATCGAGATTACGTTGCTACGTTGAAGGCGATGCGTGCCACTCGTAACTCGATAATCAGATTCAGACGCGGGTTACGATGAGTCCCGAGATTTACTATGGAAATTTTCTGTAGGGGAATGCGGGTTAATTGATGCTGGATGAAAAGATAAATGGATAGAGCTTTCAACATTGAACTCTGAGGACTATTTGTTGACGCGGCTAGAGGACTCGAAGAGTAGTTCTAGATTCTTTCGAATCTTTTGAAGCTTCTAGCGATAGAAACATTGGGCTCTGGTGGTCGATGAAAGTAATAAAAGTAAAAGGGTTGGCGGGGGATTAATCGTTTCAATGGCTGCTCGATGAAAAGTAGGGTTTTTCAAATGTCTTGTCACTCGATTTACGTAGAAAAGGGGAACACGTGTTTTTGAAGTTGACTTCAATATTGGAAATTTAATTGGAACGAACCTTTGAGGAACATGACAAATTCTTTCGTTCGATGAAACGCACGGAAAGACATTATCGAAAAATTGTAAATGAACCTACATATTTAATCCACCGTGCTTATCGCATGGAAATTTACTGGATCAGTCCGTTTTGTTTGAGATGTATTGTGTAACGATTCCGCTGCATATTAATTTTGATATGCGAGTAATTGAATGCCTGTTATTCATACTAACAATAACAGATCCATGGGGATTCATTATAACGAAACTGGAGACTGATATATATATCGTTTTTATTCGTATAGCAATCAGCACCGCGCACATGCTCGAATTTAATGAGATCGTGTTCGAAGTGAGAATTCTAACGATACGTTTAAAAAGCCGTTAAAATATAAATTGGTTTCCTACAGGGGATACAATTTTATTTGAATTCGTAGAAAGAAAATCTGCACTTCGCAGTACTCGTAATTTCAATGGCACTAAAACTCACGCGAAGCTCAATCGCGAATAACGAATCACGCTAAACAGGATAAGATCGGAACTCTCCGAAATGACTCACAATATTTTCACGGTCAGCCATCATAATTAGTTAATGTCAGAAATAATCAAGGACGATCTCATCGACTAATTCCTACTGACGTTGCATCAATTCTCTATCCCTTTAAAAGTTGTTCTACTGCTTTTATGTTCTTTTTAAAGGTTGTTCTATTACGCTCACACGCCTCCGTAAAACTTGCACCTCTATTACATTCCGCTTAACTTACTCCTACTCGTATTATCCGATATCCGATCATCAATCATTACAAGTGTCTCCGACGAGGGGAGACTTGCTTCGCATAATCGAAGTCTGGCACGTGACGGTTTTCTACTGCGCGTGGCGTCGAGCGGAAAACACCACTTTCGGTGAAAGGCGGGCCCGGTGTTTCAAGGCGTAGCCGCGCAAATATGCGTGAACGCGTAATCGAGAGAAAGGCCGTTCCGGAACGGAGGATCGTTAAACCATTAGAGGGTAATTTCAGGGTGCGTCGATTATATCCCGTCCTATTAATGCTCTAAATACCTCCTGGTTTTATGAGGTTTAACCTCTGTCGTTTATTTCGGAGCCAGTGTTTGGCACGCGAACGCACCGTTATCGGTGATAACGATAGTAAACCCTTAATCGGTGGGTTTTCTGGTATCCTTATTCAAATTTACGTTCGCAGGTGACGATACCGTGATAATATCATTTCTCGGTCCTAGTGGACAACGTAAACGATAACGCCCGTCGATGCGTCACTTTACCCCTTTACTTTCATCATTATTAGCCCATTTACATTCGTCGCGCAAGTTCGTTACACTCGTCGGACATAAAGTTTAACGCACCTAATCCAATCGAATGTAATTCTCGCCTGAATGTCTGGGACGCGAGTAACGAGCCAGTGAAACGTTCGCAAAAGTTCCATCGAAGTTGCACGGCGAGTTCAGGAAATTATAAATAAACGAACGCCCGTGCCGGCAAGGGAGGCCTTGGGGTAAATGCGGGTAAATCGATATGTAAAAAAATTTCATCGGGAAATTCGAAAAGCGACGGACGGAGCATGGGGTTCAAGATCACGAAGCAGCTGGAATTTGTGGCAATGAAACGTCCTCACTTCCGTCGTTTTACGGTCGATATAATAAACGCATCTATGAGATGGTTCGCAGAACGTACCCGTAAATTTTATCGTCGCAGCGCGTTAGCGTCGCTTTCGCGAAGTCGAGAAAGGGCACTTCCGCTGGCTGTGTAAATACATTAGCACGTATTATTTCACAGTGAAGACTGCTCTTTGGAAATTGATGTTATGAATATTTGAGATTCGGCTATTATTCCTCTTATAAAATGGGAACATCGTAAAATATAATATTGAAATGTATATATGAATCGTTCACAGCACAAATCGATTGACTCCAGCAGTCACATAAAAATTGTAACATTAATAATAGTAATAGTTATTATTAATAGTTATTTATACGAGTATTTTAGTATACACTGTAAACTTCAATTTATTTGGTTTGTTTGGCTAAGGAAATTTATCTCCCCGAAGAATACCGGTTTCCCCGTCCATGTTTCATGAGGATTTTTTATTCTTTTATTTTCTATTTTCGCGTGGAAGTTTCCGGCGGTGCTTCCGCCGACATTACGTCGTAAAATATTAAGTCTCACTGCTGCATGACGTACAACATCCCGAATGTTATCTGGAGAATAGTGGACGTTTTTCCACGACGCGCTTTTCCCTAGATTTCCCAGGTTTCCTCGAGCATGCGCCGTCTGTCAATCACAATCGTTTCCTCAGGTGGAACGGGAGTGCACTCTGATCTCGATAGGAATACTTATTCACGGAATTTCAGGTTTCGTGCGTCAACTATCGACGTTCTGCCACGATTCCTCGTGGCGGAGGAAAGATTTTATCAATCCTTGTCGTTTCTCGTAGTCTAAACATTCGATAAAAAAAATCGGATACCGCGAGAGCGGTCAGTAATAATGTTTGTTTAGGTTTAATTTCTTTAAAACTCGAAGTTTCATAAAGAAAATGTTTGTCGGTGAAGTAAAGGTGACCTGATTCTCAAATCTCGAATTAGTTTGCGTGGCAATAGAGTGCTAAAAAAAGTATTTCGAGTTGTTGGTAATTACCAGGAAAAAAGGTCTCGAGTGCACAGGGTTAATTTTATGATAGCATGACGAACTTGGGATATGAAGAAACACAGAGCAATAGAAACATCCATACATATAGTGCCTGGAAACAAGATTTTATCTATTTTTGCCTTCAGAGATAAGCAAAACAACGAGAAACGAAAAACCACCAAGCCCTATCGAATTTTGATCATCGCTTCTTCGTTACATGCGACGACAGCCGTGAAAGTAAAAAGGTTACAATACCGCGGCCACGCGAAATCCAGAAACAGCCTGGAGCGTCTCGAGCACACCTCGCATTCCAACAGACGAACGACCTTATTACGAGGTTTAACAAGAGCGAACTCAGCGAACGAGGTCACGTTCACGCGCAACTGAAATTCACGAGAAAATTTATGGCAAAACAATGTTGACGGAAAATCGGAGTCATCGAGGCGTTGGATTCGTCAATTCCTTGCTGTTCTAAATAATTGAGAGATTCATGGATCGTTCATGCGAATGAAATGCCAAGGACGAAATAATCGCAGTGTATTCGGTGCAAGGTTACCGGATTAATTGGGCAAATTTCGAAAAATAGCGGTTGCCTTTTCTAGATAACAGAAACGAGCTTTATTTGCATGTAGTTATATTACACGAATATTTCATTTTCGTGCAAGGATTTCTGTCGAAGGAACTTGTCTTTGAAGATTTTGAAGGATTCCAGTACCCATAAAAATATTATTAAAAAATGTTGAGTCCACGTCCTGTTTGGGAGACGGGGAATGTGGAGAAAACAAGTTTTTACCTGACTCGATGGGAGGAGATCCTTATAAACACCTTTTCACCTTTTACTTTTTTCCAATTATGCAACGTAATGAGAATTTTCTCGTGCACCTTTCATCCCCTACGCTTCTGCTGCTCGGGGCCATAATAAAGCGTCTATGGCAGCTGAAAATACTGCGACAAAGCCGACTCTGATCCTGACCATGCTGAAAGCAATAATTTTGCACAAGCGGCAGAGTCCAGTCTCGATATAAACACAATCCCGCCAGTATGGCTTCGAGCATTTTTATTAAAACAAATGAAAAGAAGAAATAAGGATAAAGGAAACATTTGAAATATTTTAAATAAATACTTGAAACAACGGATAGAGGCTAAACAACTTGTGATGAGGTTTTCCATCATAGATCAATATTCATTATTACGAGAGTTATTAAGTCTACAGGAAACTCGACACGGTTCAATATCGCTTGTCAAATTACTGCGTCAATAAACTGGGCAAGGGTCGCGACGACCTTGCACCCTGGAGATTCTTTACTAAACATCATAAATTGGGGTTGTTGGACAGCTGAACACCTCGTATGTCTGAGCATTCGGTCATCTCAACGATCCAATGGACCCTGGAAATATATCCAGATGGAAGAAATACGAATCTTCCCTTTCTTTGGTTATTTAGGACATCCTTGGACATAAAACGAAGCATATTCGTGTTGTTTCCGTTTCGAAGCACGATCGCGCGGGAAGTTTGAACAAACATCTTTGCCGCGACGCGTACAATCGCAGTCGAACACGCGCGAAATCCAGAACGTCCGGAATGGTACGGCGAAAAAACAAACGCTATCTTGGAATTCCATGCGATTTCTTGCGCTCGCAATCTGTTTCGCGCTTGGGGAAGTTCGTCCATTTCTCCGGAGGACCGCGAAACCGTCTCGTGGATCGCAGACAGTCGAACAAAACTTTGAAATAACGGTCTTTAGCGAACAATCAAAACGTCGCGGAGTCGTCAATCTGATAAAAAGAAACGTGGAAAAGTCGCGAGTTAGGTTCCGCTGCGCGAGAAACGCTGCGGACACTTGTTCCTGGCCGTTATGGGAGTAACGAATCTCTACCAAGCGTTTTTTTAATGAGACCGCAGTGTTGGAACTGTCGCTAAATATAAATTAGACCTTGAAACGTATTTTCAGACGCGTGTTCCGAAGACGGTGGTAGCGCGAGGATGTCTTTTCGCGAAGCTTTTGGAAATTCTTAATATTACAAATGTCGCGCGAACGAGAAGAAATGGATGGACGTTTTTCTTTGTGTAAACAAGACGTTAGGAAGGAAGCCTGCCAGGAATTCACTCGCGAGATCGTCGTGAAAATATTTTCTTACTAAATGGGATTCACGCTCGTGTCGGTAAAAACTAATGGGAATTTTTCTGAGGAGACACCCGGAAGAAAAGTGTTTCCTTTCGACGTCTAATCGTTATTACAAGGAAATATGTACAAGAAACGGAGAAATCAGGTGGAGGTTAGGTGTAAAAACCACTTCTGCTGAACCTCGCCTCTTTCGCATAGATATCAGCAGAGTTGACATGTTTATCATCTGCGTAGACTCGTATAATTTTGCAATAAAGACGTCAAATAAAATACAAAAGAGATCAAATAACGAATATACGTTAAGTAGATATCGAGTATTACGAATGATTAATGTATCTCAGAACGTTTTTAAGCAGATTAATCTCGAGTGAAATTCTGGGAAATTTCATTGTCACGCGGAGCACTTAAATTTAGTAATTGTGAAACCAGTGAACGAGTAATTTGTCTAATTTCGTTTCGCGGCACGAGCGATCCTCTTAACTGAAGCTTATTATGATGCTCGAGATAAGGAGTAAGATGTAATCCTTTAGGTTCCTCCTTCCTCATTAAATATTATCGTTCCGGTTCTACCCCTTTATAACTATTAATTTTGCGTAAAATATTCCGAACAGGACCTGAAGTTTCCAAAAAACGTATCATCTAGAAGCTTACAATTAGTAGTCCACAAATATATCTGTAAGAGTTGGTATTTGTATTTCTCAAACTTTTCGTTAAGAGATATCCAATTATTGGCTAAATAGTCGCCTTTCTAACGAGAATTCCCGCTTAATTACGTCCATTTCGTCCGTTTCGCAATAATTAGAGACGGATAATGGTTACTTCCTGGCGAATCACGAAAGCTACTCCGCGGCAAATTATTCAGCACCGTCCCTAGATTATATTAGCAAAATTCTGCCAGCATTTCGCGTCATTTTGCCTCGCCAGTCGGATTTATAATAAGAGATTCGAATAGAATTTTCAACGGAATCGTAATAAACTCGACGTTTGACCATCTGCTGGCTCCCTGCGGTTTCGCTGCTTAAGATTCCGAAGACGTTCGCGTCAATCAGTCGAATGGAAATCATTTACGCCGAGCTATGGACCGTTTCCAACTTGTCTATATTCGTACGCCATATTGGTCGAGGTTACTCGACGGTGAACAATTTCTACCGTGAGATCTGTATCGTTCGACATTCTTATTCGATTAAGGATAGTTTGGTGAGATGCAAATATAGAAATATAAGAGGACATTATTTAAATTGTTGCCATATGGCATTCCTATTTGCATGCACGGACTTGCAGCTGCATTTACGGTGCGACACGTGTTTTGTAAATAACAAAGTCTATAATTAAACGTTTGCCGAGCACAATTAGAAGATTCCTGTCACAATTCTCGCGTAGTTGATTTATTTCTGGACGCAGCCCGGCGTGTCTAAGCAAATTCCAATTCACTTTGAAAGGGCGCAACAGCTTGCTGAATGCTTACGCTGGTAAATAAACCGGACGATGCATGCCAACGCTAATGTTTGAACTCTGAAACTCGGCGAAACCAATACATGCACTGTATCGCTCAGTTAGGTCACTTAAAATCGATGCATCCCCCAGTTTCGTAAATTTTGCGATTTCGACTTCGTCCGTTCAACAGCATATCTTGAAACTGGCTGAAGGAGCACAGTTTATATTATTTCATTTAAACGTTGCATTAATTGATCATATACATTTCAACATTGACGTTCTTTGTCACTAACGTAGTCTTTCCATTTTGTTTCAGGTAAGACACGACAACGTATCATAGACGAATCCGCAACTAATGTCCAGGAAGTTTCTCGTCACAGGTATTTATCGCAATTATTCATCGATATTTCGAAAGGCATTCGTATGGTTTTCCATCGACTTGAATATTCTCTCCTCGACACTTCATTTGTTAATAAAGGTACACGAGTTACGCATAGGAGGTAAAAGTTACCGTTCAAATAATTTGAGTATTCTATTTGGCAAGTCTCCGAAGCGAACTCGCGGAGACATCAATTCGAGAGTTCGTCAACTCTCTAGGAAGTTCAAGCTCGCAAGAATATTTCAACGCTTTTGAACTAAATTCAAAGGAAGTCGGTCCCAGTTGCGCGTGTACAGTTACCCAAAGGGTGCCTGCTTTGTCTTTATCAAAATTCAAAAACGCTCCGTTGATTGAATGTCGAGGAGAATTATGCAAACGAATGGACGACGAAGGCACACAAATTCCCTTCATTTTCTAACATCCTAAGCATTGACCTTCTGAAAGTAGCCAATGAATACTACAGGCCCACTTTCCATGCAGGAAATTTCACCTCGTACATTTTCTACCTGACAGGATGCACTTTCAGATTTGAATATATATTTCTCGATCGATGTAAACGGAATCTGGCAACTGCGCCATAAATATCCAACAGACGATATCGACGAAATTTATTCGCGTCGCGAACTCCGCGATGCGGTCGCTGAAAGAGCAACAGCCTTCCTGATTCGACACAGAGTCGTTTCTCGATTTGGCAAGCGTGGAAGTTGCTGTTCGACCGTTTCTACCACTGACGAATAATCGATTCGTAGCCAGAGAACATGAAAAGCAAATTCCCGAGGCGCGAATTTCGAGCATAAAGTTCGACGTGACCCGTAACGGCGTCGTTACGTCATTTATGGAGAATATTTAACGTGGCTTACATAGGAAGGTTTAGACTTTTATATGACAATTTATTTTGCAATATTTTCTCACGCAAGACCTTGTTTCTGAGAGAATCGATTTTGGTAATATGAGTGTAGAGTACGCGCGGGATCAAGTAGAATATGTCTGTCCATTGCTCGCCGCTTCTATTTGTACCGGTCTAAACGTCGATGGTAGTATTATTCGAGAAAGGTCGAATATTTATGTTTTATTTATTTTTACACGAGTGATTGATTTTTTCGTGAGTGAATAGCGGCTCGTCCGGTATTTGTATGAAATATTATATTGAAATATTTCTAGTGGCAAGGGAACAATGTAAAGTTCACTCGTTCGTTATTTACTACTCCAGAAACTCGATTACCCTTTTCGCTGCTGGCACTGAATGCCGTGAATCATATCGATGTAACTCGCTGCATCCAATGTAAAGCAAACCCCAACGGTTTCCTGGATACAAGTTAAATTGAAAATGAAATCAAAGGACGCAGGCGCCGACGGATTTAGAGCTGGTCGGGCTTGATGAAAATAATGTAGTCGGGTCAGATATAAAAACGAGGAACCTCTTCGGTCGTCCGTAAGGCGTTGGAAAGATGTTGGAATGCAGAATTAGATTGCACTGATTTTACTTAATGTCGCGATGGAATTTCATTCGTACGGAAATTTTTCTCGCGAAAGAAAAAATGGAGCGTACTAATAGGCGAATAAAAAAAGGATGATTCCCGTAGTATTTCATTCTTATTAAAACCACCCATTAAAAGTTATCCGTCGTCAGTAGTAAAGACATGAAGAAAGAAACGGGAAACTTCAGAACTTAAAAGTTTTAAACAGCTGAAGTTTCTGATGCATTATTCATTACGTTTCATTCTGCTTCCGTTGAACAGTAGTAAAGAAAAGCAAACTTTATTTGATTTTTCGTTTGCAACGAAACCGGTTTATTCGTGAATGACGGGTTATAAATTGTGACTCGAATAATAATCTAGTATTAGCACGGAATAGAAAATTATAGAGGTATTTTGATCTTCGTTCTATTTAAAGACTTGTAAACAGCTGTATTCTTGGGGAAAACTGTTGATTTGTGGTTCAGATTTCGGAGACGATGTCGAGGAAGTTTCCAGGAAGCTTTCGAAATCGAACTACGTGATTAGTGGCTTGTCTGTTTCATTTTTACGAGCGTGGATCACTTTCAAGTTTCGGTGGCATAAAATGTATATTTGGCCGTTATCCGTTTCTCAGATTTCATTGATCTATTTACAAAGTGTAACGTGTAATCGTGCGCAACATTCGGTGAGGTGATGTTGCTAAAACGATGCTTGAACATGAAATCCATTTACTCGGTGTTAATGATTTATAGTCAGAGCGTGTTTACATGCATCGCTAGATAATCTATGTGTACTCGTATCTAATTAACTAATTAGGATCATGATGTATATAATCTTTGCGAACTACAATACAGTAGGTTTGGGAGACTTTATTGTTCCACAACTCTCTAATGAATAGAATTCAAACAGTATGCATTAATTATATAACGAGATAAGGGAAGCTGAAACCCATTGAATCACAGTTAATATAACGAATGCTCCAAGTTTCCGATACTCCGATGCAAATTTTCATTCAACTACCGCGAAAGAATTTATATTCTCAGTTAGACGTTACTTTGTTTAACATTTGGAAGATAAAACGTGTGGAGAATGATTACAATACTTAATCTTGAAAAAGTTACTCAGAGGGTGACTACGTTGGAATTCCATTAACATTAAATAAACGCTTTCTATACGACGCGATTAAAATTTTGCATGGTCGGCAACGTTGCGTCGGATAGGACATGTAATTTTCTCCTTTCAGCGTAGAATGTTCACAAGAAACGCTCTAATGCTATTCCGCTTATCAACATTTCATTTCGAATATTTCCATATTTATACGTTTCTTTTGCTGCTCGTCGTAAACCTGCTCGAGCAATATCTGAATTGAACGAGGGTAGAAGAAAGAAAATTAACTGAGCTGTTCGTGATATTCAAATATCTAGAAAATATTTGAATATTAAATCATTGAAATTCTAACCCAATCTGCGATACGTTGGATCGTTGACTGGGAATTCAGGTTCGTTAGCGAACGGATTAATCGATGACCACGCGCGTAAAAATCCGTGTAACGCGATCAACCGTCACGAAACTGGCCTCGTTCTGTTCGCGTTATCAACGCGCCCATTATTTCCACCTGACGTCGTTGTGCTACCTTCTACGTGTCACACCACGAAGGACACCAAACCGAAAGTCACGACGTATCGTGGAATGAAAGGACTACAAATTTCAGTTTTGCACCCCAGAAATTTTATTTCAGAAATTCACGTTCCACGACTCCTTATTTTGCTACTTTCCTTTCTTCGCAAAGTGAATGTTTACCCTGCTCCTTTCTAGTCTTTTTTCCACCACTTTTCACCTCGTCCACCCTCACGGTAAGTAGCTTCCAGTTCTTGAAAGACTCTCTGAAAATTTACCTCCGTTTTTTCTGCTCTTTCGAGCTTTCGTCTTTGTCGCTATTCCTCGCCCTTTGTCCCTCGCTGTCCCTCTTCGTTCTTCCGTGACACTCTACACTCACCCCCGTTTTCCCCCTCTTTCACCTCGGTCTCTCACCTGATTTGAACTTCGCCGCTGCTAACCCCATTTGTTATCAGTCCTCGTTAATCTCAAATCCCCACAGCAACGTCAATTCCGTGGCGTGTAACACCGAGATGCCGATTGATTTATCGCGACGTCGATCGTTGAAATTCTCTGTTAGTCTTTCATCCGGGTGAAGGAAACATTCGTTCGTCGCAATGATGAACTGAAACATTTGCAGCATAGGTTTCAGGGTACAGATGCTCGTAACTTTGAAAAGAGTATAACAGTTACTGTCTCTGAGTTTCTTCTTCGCTTAGTTTCTTGCTAGAAAAAGGGAGGAGCTCGCACTTAGGTTTTTAATAGAGGAGAAGTGTAATAGTTTCAGGAAAAATTACGACAGATGCTTCAGGCTGAATGATAGAGAATAAATGAACCCGTCGAGAGCTTCTATATGGTTGAAGAAGGTAATTTCTTGGAAAAGAAGAAGCGCTCGCTTCTTCATCGCATTCTCTGACCGCCTCGTGCCTTTTATTCCGGACAATTTCCACTTTTTAGAGTCTTGGCCTAACTTTACGGTCCTTACGGTCGCTTCTTTACGCTTTCGTTATACGCGCGACTTATAAGTAGCCAAGGTTCGAACAATTGAAAAAATTCTTGGCTCTCTGATGAAAAGATTCGAAGAAGTGTCTCGTTTAATACTATTTCTCAGCGGACTCCAAAAGATTTTTTAATTAAATCTACCGTATCCATCGAATCTGATCTAATAGACTCTAAATATAACAGGATACCGTGTATACGTTTGATATATCAAATGCTTCAATTTCTGAAGTCTGGTGATAAAATTTGCATCGGGACTTGTCACTGTTGTCACTGTGGATGAAGCGCGTTGAATTCTTTATTGGGCTGTCTTTGTATCATTCGAGATTGGCCATTTCAGTCGAACAACGGTATGAATATTTCAGTGACGGTACGTGTATTCGGGAATAATCCGTTTTACGGACTATTCATAAGAATTTCCATTAATTATCACCTATCGAAAGAACAGAGTAGAAAAACAACCTGTAAAACGTTAACGGAACACGCGTAATTTACGATTACAGAAGCAGTTACACTCGAACAAGCAATTTCACAGTGGCACGAGCCGTTCTCCATTACGTAGCCTCGTAACGTAAACTGTGGATGACTGGTGTTAATTATGAAATTAAATTTCCCTGCAGTCGCGTGTTATTGTTTCTTCGTGACCAGGCTCTTCGCAATGTATGTTTTCATGTTTCTTCTTTCAATTTTGCGGTAGCTGATACTTTTTCGCTTTTTATACATTCGTTACGGTTTGGATTTTGTTCTCGATATCAGTCGCCTGAAACATTTTGCTGAAAACAAAGGAGTAAACGAATAATTAAATGTAGAGAACCAGCAAGTGATACGATTATAACGTTAAAAATGATTGAATTTACTTTCAAAGAGATCAAACGAAGAGAAATAATATCGTAAACAATGTATCGACTATATGTACAAGGCACATTCGGTTGTTTTATTGCGAATAACCTCGAGGTATACGATAGAGTGTTCGTACATTTTATACGAGAAGAATTTATTCGTCAACTCCAATAAAATTGAAGATAAATTCAAGTTCAAACTGTTGAGAACAAAATTTTGTTGGATCTGAATTAGGTTAGGCTGTAAGTCCAGAGAAGACACTATAGGTTTTTATTATCGTTTGATCATCGTCGTGAAATGATTTCTCCAAAGAGCAGTGTCGACAACCGAATCGAATAAAAGCTTCGTCGCTGCGTGCGCGAATAACGGAGCTCCAGATTTTTGTGAAATTCCCAAGTATTCAAAGCAAAAAAGCACGAGTTCGTGCTTTTCGGTTGGCGTCGAAGTTCACGCAACGCTGAAAGAACGTCGCGGAATATAAAGGCTGAAAAGGGAAACGGCAGCTGCGAACGGCGGTCGCCGACAAAGCAACAAAAGCAAATTCCTCCGAAATTTTAGTTTGTTCGTCGCTGAGATCCAACCGTGTGTTTGCCTCGTCACTGCAAACATTTCGTCGCGCAAATCGACAATCCTCTTCCCTCTCTTCTCGCTTTTTCAGCGTACCGTTATTCATTTCGCGCGACCACGGTATCTTTCAGCGACGAAACACCGAGAGTCGCGAAAAAAAAAAAAGAAGGATCGGCTCGGTTTGTTTTATCGATTGACTCTTTTATCCGGCTTATCTTGCATTAGCTGCGCCGTACACGTCCTTGCGCGATATTACGCGAGCAAAACGACGATAAGCGTCGGCTTGCGTCGCCCATTAAACATAATTGTCAGCCACTAGAGATAGCCGTGGAATTTGTTTGCGCTTTTATGAGTTTTCGTCGCGCCCATGGACGCGCGCGCCCCGCGATACTCGGAAACTGCATGCATCAGGAAAATTGCGCATGGTATGGTCGTCGAGTAGGCCAGGTATTCTCAACGGGGACCATGTGACCACCTAACGAGCCACTCTGGACTTTCTGGGGGCCATGAGCGAAGGATGAGAAGAGATAGAAGGGGTTACGTACAATACCGCTGAAATATTAAAATTAAATATGAATTATTCTGAAATAAAGTGACACGGACCTGTTCGAGTTTTAACGTAGCGATTCGAGAGACATTAAAATAGAGACATCAACATATTTATACAAATATACACTTGGAAACATCAAACCTATCATTTAATTTAAACATATTTCTTCAATAGACATAAAGGGTATGAATATTTATGGGACAAAATGATAGATATAGCATGAATAAGATGGTGTAGAGAGAAAGAAGAACGCATGAGATACATTATAACTTTGAAGAAATAAAATGTGAAAAAGTGGTAGAACAAAATTCATAGACGCTACATTTTCTACCAAGTAACAGAAAGGAGTTGCGAGGGTCGTAGAGATAACCAAATCTCGGAAGATGGCCTGGAGCCAAAAAGGGTTGAGGAACACTGTAGACCAGGATCGTGTCGTCGGATTACACGGAGGAAAGCCGCGGTTTAATGTTTTGCGACGTTGATGAATTGATACGAATGGTGATTGAGAGCGTTGATGCCATGAGTTTTTGAAATGATAGATGAAAATTGGTGTCGCCGCGAAAAAAAATTGTATGCTCTTTCACGTTGTGGCATTACATATGTAGCGTGAAATATTTCACCTATATTTTGCATAGTACAATTGTTAAAGCATCGAACGTCTGCATAATGAAATTTGCCATGTCTATTATAAGCCGCGTTCGGTTGTCGGTTATTTTTTAAATTACCATCGTATTTATAAATGTAGAGATTCGTGGAATGAGGCGCTTCGAAGCTTAATTCGTCCATTTAGTATTCAACATACGTTCCGCTTTAAAAATGAAAAGCTTATAGACATAGGTTTCCCTGCACTCGTGACTAAATTAAATTTTGCTGAGCTCCTGCCGTGCGAGTGGCCCATCGCTTCCGTTACACGTCCCTCAGTGTGAAGCATACGTATCGCACATTTCATTTATTCATCTCCCCTTAAAGAGGGATTACGAAATATTTTTGCTCTCTGGAATAAAGCTCTTGTTTTATCAACGTAATCGACGCAGAATTTATCTACGCGTCCCGCAATTCTCAACGGGAAACGAATTATAATAAATCGTAGAAATCTTTGACCGTTCTTCACAGTTTGCTTTTCAAGTTTATTGAGTATAGTTTTTTTTTTTTTTTTTTTTTTTTTTAAATTAACCAACAGTAAGGCACCGCGCGTAAGGTATCACGGAGGAAAAGTATCGGACGCCGTAAAATTAGCTCCGAAGGAAAAGCACAAGTTTAGCGCGAAATGTGCACTCGACGTTCTATGATTAATACTCTAATTTTAATTATTGTCGTTTAAAAATAAATGATCTGCAACCACGGATAAGATCGATATGCACGCATGCGTATGGAATTGAATCAATTCGTCGTGTGTCATTGTTTTGCGGGGATAGGTCAACATAACGAAAATTGGCATTTCTCGCAATGTACAGGGTGGGTTGAAAATAACAGAGCTCGAACTGTTCGTTCTAAGTTAGAGACATCAATTATCCTCTATCGAGGTTCGATTTCTCGTTAACGTAGAATACACACTTTTTACCCGGAAGATTGAGTGCTCTACTCGCCATTCCGCTAATCTCATTTCCACTCTCAACACATTATCAGATTACACTTTCTTTTTTTGATCCACTTCGTTGAATCCCTGTTACCTCGATAACCCGTGTTTACGTTACACTGCGAACACGCTCTCGTCGAGCTTGACACAATTGCTTCGTCAGAGCGGACAAACGTTTTTCCGTAATTAATGGACTTTACCACAGAGGAGTGGTTTGTAATCCAACGAATTCGCAAGCTTCGTGCCGAACCAATCGGTAACAGAACGTCATTGTACGTGTCAACGATGATTAAACGGTCTGGTACTTTGAGCCGAACAGAATGGATGCTTCGTCATTTTTATTACGGAAATTTTAAGAGGCTGAAGGGTGAACCTTTATCTTCTAGATTGCTTCGTGACAAAGCAACGATAGGGCTTTCAATTTCATGCCTGGACACGTGGCATTGCGGTCGACTCTGCTCATTGCTAACGGAACATTGAATATTTCGCGTAAATTGCTTTATCGCAGGGAAATCCTGGCATATTTCAATACTCGCGCGACGCGCGCTCGACATGCTTTAAATTTAAGGAAGGTGGCGGCAACTATACGATACCCCGGTGATTTCAATGCAGCATTCGCGTTTCCAAAGCTGTATAACCAGACCTTCGATCGTGGAATGCTGGTATACTTGATAACATATTTCGTTTGATAAACACTCGAAATATTACATCGGAAGCACGAACGTTGCCAATGAAATTTTCTTAAATAGGCAGAGTAGTTTTCTAAGATTAGAGACTTTATGGTCTATCATCGTAAACCTCTAATCTCCATACCGCTTCTAGGACCGATAAGCCGTGGAAATTGTTTTCGACCAACATCGAACTGCGCATAATTGGGTCAATCGAGTCAACGACTTTGAATTATTTATACACCCCCAGAAGAGATTGGTGCGCGCAGACGGAACTGAGCACTTGAAAACTTATCTCGTTTGCTGATCGATCGGGGATCGACCGGTTGCGTCTGCTTCGACCAGCTGTACAGAACCACGACCGTAAAAATTGAAAAGCCAATTACTGGACGATCGATGCGACAGAAATACTTGGACTCGTCGTGCAGAATTCCGTGGGTATTTCTCTGTACACCTTGATGGCCACTTGTTTATTTGTGGACTCGAGGAAACTCGATTTACGCCGGGATCACGTGTTCCAGGGAATCGATAGGTTTGTAACGAATGCAGGAAATTAAGGGGTGGAAATTAGGTGGGAAATCTTGAATTCTACTGGCTTGGAATCGATGTTCGACGATGAATTATAATTAAATTTGTGGAGAAATAACAATTCAATGTCGCGACAATTTTTATAAATTCCGTTATATCGTGTATTGTGTTACTTTTGTAAAATGCAACGTAAAACTTCGTTTCATGCAGTAACTGCAGCGAGGTTGATTGAAAAAAATGATATACTCGCCGCCCGTCAATTTCGAACGCCCATATTGCGAACGGATTTGATTATCAGGTTGCCATAAATCAATATCACGCGCAACATACCGCTCAAGATACCGCAAAACATAAAGCTACGAGTGTTACTATTCGCTCGCGTTTGATAACGGAACAGAATGCAATTAAATTATGATAAGGCAAAGGTCATTCCGAACATTGTTTGTCGTCCAACTGTGTTATTGTACTCCCTTTCAGAAACAGTATAGAAAATTAATTTAAAAAAAAAACTGAACACATTTACTCCTTCATAAAAGTATTACGTTTGAATGCTTGGAATGACTTTACCTCGTAGTAATTTATTTGTACCAAGTAATAATTCATATTTACGTTGCAAATATAGTGGCAATCACACGGTTTTGACAAATAGTTCCCGTAGACTGTATGAAATTCGAACGAGAAAGAAACATTTGCAGCTTCGTAGGTGTCTGTAATGTGCGATATTATTCTCTGTCGTGCTCGATAAAAAAGAAATCTAGAAAAACGTTCGGAGCATTGTGATGGCGCACATCACGAAAGTTGTCGACTAACACGGTCACGCAACCGTGTATTAATTTTACAAACACTCGCAGGTGTCGCGATGCACACATAACTATAACTGAATTGTAACGACTGGGTACATTTGCGCTTTGATAAAAATTGCCCTCGTTCCTCCGTCCCGTTTGACATTTCCGTAATGTTATTGATTCGTTCGCGTCCAATTCCATCTACGTCCCAAATCCTTGTACGTAAATATTAGCAAGAATTTCCTGCATGCGTCGCTTGTAAACACCGCCCAACGATGGCAAATAAAAACAATAAGCCGTCAAACAATCGACAGAGAATTAGAACCAACGTCAGGCCGTCTACGTTAGGCCCGATCGTTGTTAATTGGAGCCAATTAAAACACTCCAATCGGCGTTGCGCACTCGTCGGAATGGTTTCCGTCGCTGACCTACATGAACCGTCCGATTAAAGCGATCATTTCACTCGTTGGATCGGTGAAACGTTTTTGTCTTCGGTCGAGAAAAACGTGAAAAGCCGCCTATGACGGAGACAAGCTATTTTAGATTAATGCGTCGCGAGATCGTTTAGGAAAAGTGTGACGGCGCTAATATATCCTTTAACCGGCGAAATGTTTACCGAGACAAGATTTTGCAGTTCTCTTCGTGGAATGAATATTTTCATTTTAAAGCAGTAATACTAACTGCACTAACTAACATGCATACATACGTTTCTTCCACGTTAGAAGTCTTGCAGTGGCAAGTTTCTAATTTAGAGTACACGGTTGGTTTACTGCTTTCGTTTGGTCCTCGACTGGGGTTCTTATTATCCACCAGAGAAGTTTCGCTTAATAGGAAGAATTTATGAAACTCTGTGTCCGTGGAATTGGCGATATCACTTCCTACACGAATGAAAAGTATAGTGTATACAGACACTGGAGGAGAAATAGGAAAACACTTTTCGCGTGGGAAGTTGAAAATCCATTTTCAAATTGATCTCATTTTTCCTGTTAAAGTTGGCGGTTAAGTAGGATATGTACGTGAATGACGTTAATTCGCGGGCGGAAGAGCTTTGAGGGACCGTTTGCTCCGTGAAATGTCGCTTTCAGAGAAATTAAATCCTCCATCCGTACGTTTTCCAACAAGTCCGTCAACATGCTTAGTAATACGATCACATTTTGTAGTTTCAGTGGCTTACACCGAGTCACGTCCCCGCAATAAATTTGCTTTCACTGGGGCATGATCAAAATCTTCCGCGTCTCATTTGCATACTTCCGTGGTACACCAGTTTTCACTGTGAACCGGAAGCTTTGAAATTTTCTCGGTTAGCAGAAGCGACCTGCTTCCTTGCTTCTACTCGTGACAAAGGAGAGAACATTTGTTTAAAATATTAGGGGGACCAGAAAGTAATGTCGTTTCTTTAATAAATGTATAATATGTTTTTTATTTATAATCAATTATGTAATCGTTCTCGTTATCAACGATCTTTTGCCACCTAGTGTGCAAAGTGTTTTAATACTTGATCGATAAAAATCAATTGATACACAGTGAGCTGATAAATAATAAACAAGTATCGACATTCGCAGAAACGACATTACATTCTGCTTTCCTTAATATAGTAAATCAAATTCCAGCGACTGATCAGCGATTCACAGACTATTCAATTATATCTCCAGATCTACCGACATAAATCTGAATTAAAATTTTATCAAATAAGAGACGCTTCGATTTAATATTCTTTCAAATATGTAGAGTCAGCCCGAAGCGCATGACTGGAATATCGAATAAATCAGAATATCGGATGGCCTAGAATTACTAGTATTAGAATAATGTGGCAGTGATAGAAAGCAATTGGAAACCTATATCAATTTCTGCTCTTCATCGACGTTTCAACATTTAGAGATACTTTCAGAGGAATTGTACATAATGTCTGCACAAGTTATGTGCCACGTATTGCAGAATTATTCCGTAATTGATATAATAGTATTTTATCTGGATGCTTCACGGGAACGAGAGACCAACGTTCTAATGCATTGAATGCCGTAATGTATGGCTACCATACTAGACGATCCCCTAATTATTCTGTACCACGCTATTAAATCAGGATTCGAAGGATACGCTACTATCGCGTTTATGGCCCTTCGTGGCATCAATTCAAGGAACATTATTCCGGAAATTGTGAGCATCCGGTCTTGGATTTTTTGTATGCTCGATTTGGGGACGTTCCAAATGTTCGAGCCGCAGCTGGCGACATTTGGAAATTTCAGCAGGAATGCGCAATCTAAGCGTATTTTCCACTTAATTGGAGAAGCGAACCTAGTGAATGGATTTATCAAGCACACATTGCCTATTCTGAATCGATGAACAGATCTAGGTGCTACGCGGCGACGAACTTACATATCGCGACGTTCGAGTTTTATCGATGAAACGAATTTTCCTACTCTTTTAATTTCTTTATATTCGTGTTTCCTTAGTGATACGTGGTTATTCGATCATACATCTTCTGTTGTTGCATCGAAAAAGTATCTTCCGTGAACCAAGTTGAGAGCCTCGACAGTTTTCCAATCAGCGGAGACTAACTGAAAAGTGCTGCGAGAGAGGCTATGTTGCACAACAAGGTAGACAAGGGAAGAAGAACCGAGGAAAGTTGCGCCGCAAAACGACGCGAGTCGTTTAACGAATTGGCGAAAACTTCTATTCCCAATTGTGCACACTTTTCGCGGTGGCGTGCGCGTGAACAAAGGTGTTCGCACAAAGAAACGAGACAACTCTTTACTATTTCGCGTGCCTTTCTGCGTGACCGTGTTTCCCTGTCGTGCAGTGGTTTTCAAACTTTATAAACGGCTCCATGGACAAGAGAGAATGCTTCCTAAACAAATAGTACATTCACAGAGGAAAGCGATTGTATCATGGCAGCGCCAATAGTTCGCGTGCTCGCCGTGCGCTGAGACGTTCGTGGCGCCCGACTGGGTTCAATAAAATTAGTGAATGTAAAGAATCTCTGTAAAGAGACCGATGCAACGTATAAACTACGTTTCGATGTGTTCGTGCTACTCAATACGCCCTCTCTTAGTTCGGTAAACGCCGCTCTTGTGTCATCCAGGCGACGTCGAAACCGTGGATGCGATGAAAGACGTCCTCGTCGAGCTCCGAGACGGTGAAAACTCGCATTAAGAGGCAGGAAAACCGCGATTTCACCCTTCCTCTTTTACCACCTTTTCGGTGGAAATTTCACGGGTCGGCTGCAAAATTTATATTCTCGTTTGCTCGGTTGGCGCGTACCAGGGTGAAATTTTTTATAATATGTCCTGGGGTAAGAGAAACGACGCGACGGGTTCTGAAACGGCGACCATTCGCGAGAACCTAACGCGACCTTAAATGTTCCACCCTGGTGCCTTGGCCAGCGACTCGATGGCGTCGAATTCCGCGAACGAAAGAATAATTAAACGGAGAACAATTGCCGCAGCCAGCTGGAAACTAACGGAATCCTCCGATGTTGTATGAGGTGTTGCATATTTTACGGGCCGCGATAGTGGACCTTTCCGAGAACAATGTATTTTTCGACGATTCAGTTTCTTAACGAGACGTACCATTCGCTTATCTTCTTGCTTTCACGGGAACTAAGGTCGCCATTTATGAAAAAAAGGGAATAGAGGAGGGTTGTTGAAAGAAAAGGATGCTAATAAAAATATTCCTGGGACATAATTTTTGCTGACGTATCCGCGCATTTTAAATTGTGTGACAAGAATCTTCGTTTAGCGTTCTCGAGATAGCTGTATTGCGTTGAAGTAGTAGACTGTTCTGAATCCTTTTACGCTACTCAGATCCAACTTTAATATGGAAATGCGATATTCTCAGAGTTGAGCGATATAGGGACGTGGCTCGATGATACGACGCGCTTTTTGCGCAGTGACCATCATTGTGGATAAACTGGATTGTTATAAAAGTTTCGAAATAACTGTTCCCGGGAGCTCTCAGTGCGCAAACTCTTCAGCATCTCTTCTGGCAGAACACTTTTCTAAAAAGTTCCTAATGGAGAGAATTTTTTCCGTAAAACTACCGCAAGGGTAGATACCCTTCTAAACAAGAAGTTCCGCAGAGTTTAAAGAAAATATAACTTGCTCTGAAATCTGGCTCCTATTAATAGTTTTTGTTATGAAATCGAGCGAAATGTGGAATACAAACAAGTACTCCACTTTCTTACTTGAAATCTAACAAGGGTTCCCTTTCTTCGTAATATTCTATTCTTTCTGCTCGAAGCTGGTGGAAGCCCGCGTTCATTCGTCGAACCGCATCGTCATTAAATAAGACACGAAAAATAGGAGCAAACGCAATGGAAGCCAACGATACTTTAAACATTTTCCAGTTCGTTAGCATTTAACGGGCAGCGGTTCCATTTTAATATCAAAGCGAACGATTCGCCGCCTCCTCTTTCCCAGTAATACGAAACCAACGGTTTATTCGAACACACAGCCAGGTGAATTTCCGTATGAATCGAAAACGGCGAGACTTCGTAATTCCACGTGTAATTTAGTTCGCGTTGAAAATTTAATATCTGCGAAACGTAATTCGATCTTATACCTAATTCAATTTAGACACCCATCGTTTATTAAAACTTAATGATAAATTGTGGGTGGTGGCATTGGCCGTAGGAGTAGAACGCCTTCAAGTGCCTGGACAGTACAGCTAGCCTCAGAGTTCAAAGGTTTCGAAGGAAACGCTTCCAAGGAGCACTTTTGATCGATGTACGACTGAGCTTCCATCTATAATTCATTCAATGAATTGAATCGCATACACCTCGAAACGGGAACACGACGTCGAAGAGGAAAGCTGATTCCTCTGACTGAATCTGAAATATGCGCAGTAGGGATTCATTTCCCAGGTGGAATCAAGACGTAGCGAAATATGGGCTGACTGGGTTAATGGTGTAATCGGTGTAGAGCTTTTCCTCGAAAAAGTAAGTTCATAAATGAACTGTTCGCTTTCCTGAAAGCTTATGGCGGACAAACGTGAAAAGTAATCGATTAAACAGAATTGTGACAAGGACAATACATTTGATTCATTTGTCATCTTTAACTCGACTACAATTTTTCCCATCTCCGTAGCGAAGTTCCAAAGCCTCTGTTGCTTCTGTTATTACTATCATTAATATTTTCATGTCTCGAAGCGTACTTTTCGAGCGACACCTTTGTTCCTTCGTTCGAGCTACATTTATCTTGCACGATACTCTTATTGTAACCGAAACGTTAACGCTGCTTTGCATCAACGTCGGTTGCACGATCCTTCCATTCGTTCATGTAGTTTGATGCGACGAAACACGCCATGAATTAATCATTCCCTTTCGCGGAAGCTTTCGATAACCGATGATGGGCAATTTTTTGCACATTATCATAATGAGTTCGCGCGGAAAAGCATGGCCCGTGAAACAGGAGACGAGCAACAGAGGCGCTATGAGACAAAGTCACGAAACGTGATAAAAAAAACTGCATTTCCGTTTTCCAATTATTTCGACACGTAAGTAATTAAACCGCTACCAGAGCCATTCGAATGAGAATTTATTTCTAGAAATGAATTCATAACTTTTATTCATTCTTTAGCTCCAACCTTTTCCGCGGTGGGAAATATTCGTAAAGGACAATATTTTACTAAAAAAAAATTGAAAATCGAGATTCCCTTTCTTCCCGCCATTTGAAACGTCCACGAGAGAGGAACGAGAAATATTCGGTGGTCGATTAATTTCGCCGCGCGATTCAGAACGGTCAACTGCGTCCCGATAAATCGATGGAAGTTGTTCTTTGTTCGCTGAAAATTTCATACGGACCCCCTCATTGAAACAACGGCCAGGAAGCACGCGAATTCAATCGGAGGACCGCGTGTTTCGCATGCCGAATCGATATCGACTCGTCGTTTCATGACTGTGAATAATAGATTCGCAGAGCCAGTTTGCAAGGAATAGAATTCTCCTAGGGGCAGTTATGCTCGAGAGTCCTCGACTCTATACGCGAGTGATGGGTAAACAGTATCGTTAGAAGTAGTCGATTTCGAGCTAAGCCAGCGATCCTGAAACTTTTTGGCTCGCGATCTCCTTTCAGGTTTCATTTCGCTTCTCATGGTTGGCACGAGATGGTTCTTGTGAAACAATAAAAATAAAATATAGAATAAAATTATATCATTTTAAGCTTAGTTTTCGAGAAAATAGAGTTTGAAAATCCTATTCGTACGTATGCTGTTACGGTTAAAAATAAATCGCATAAAACAAGACCTCACAAAAACAGGTTTGACTGTATAAATTACGTGTCGCTGCCAAGGGTCAATTGGTATACCTTACTTTCACATCACCGTGATTGGTCCCCTACGAAAGGGGATAGAATCCTGCCCCAGTAGTTGCCGGAAAGCAATAACAATCAGCCTGACCACCTCTTAATGCATCGACGCTGGGCGTCGTTTGGTCGTTTGTATGCAACGATCCGATCGACTAGCGATTGCCTATTCTCGATGGCGTCCCAGACCCCCGGGTCATCATCCCACTACTCGTCCCTCGCCGCCTGACCGTCGGGCTTTTTCCCGATCGACCGTGGGACGCCTTGATTGGATTTAGTTCTTGGCGATTGAGCCGACCGCTTCATTGCATTAATCCCGCGGCGTTCAATCGGAGAACAAGGAGATTCCTTGAAAGGGCTTATTACCAGTCCCTTCGATGGTATGACTGTCTATTTATTCGTGAGAAAACCAAACGTCATAAGAGCGTAACCTAAGTTTATTCTGTACCAGCTTCCCTCCGCCGATACGTTTGGAAGAGCAACGATGATTGGCAGTAGAGAATCTTTAATTTCAATCCGCCTGACTCGTGGCACGCGGGCGTTCGAGTGAAAAGAAACGAGAGTGCCTCGAGCACTATGGTATAATGTGCTTTCAGTGGAAAGGGAATTTGTATTTGACGAAGGCTCGGAGAATATTCGGGGCGATCGAATCGAGGAATCGGCAATTCTCGGAGCAGAAGCGAAACTGTATCTTCCTTTTCACTGAAATCATTCCGACTTTTCGCTCGATCGATCGCCTCAAGGGAGCACCGAGACTTCGTAATCTTAAAAATTTATCCTTACACTTCTGAGAGATTATTCCGTAACTTGGGAAGCCTTGGAACGGTTCTAAATAAATAATTAAGGAATAATTTTCCCCATCTTGGCGATATTATTTTAAAAGTACGAGGCCACGTAACGTTTTACTCGTGCTTGCTGATACCGACGCTCGTTCTATTCAAATTTAAAGTATACGAGTCACGTGGAACTAAAACGCGAAGCCATGTCGGCCCTTTACGAACCAATTCGAGCCTCGAAGATCTCATTTGAACGACTCTCGCGAGGGATCCTTTCTGTCCACCCGATATTTAAATTTCACCAGTGGGTTGGACCCTGAAAAAATAGAGGAGCCGAGCGTCATGTAAACTGAATTCCCGCGGGTTGAAATGTAAAATCGTCCCTGCCAGAACGAGGGGTGGAATATTTCAACAGCCTCGCGACGGGAGTTAAGACGTATAACTATCCTGACCTGATAAAAATAAGCTATTCTTGCAACAGTTTCTAAGAAAATTGTTTATACGTATTGAAATCTCTCTGCCAGTTCCAACGCGTTCAACGGCCACGAAATACACGAGATAAGAATAATATAACGAGATAGAAAAAGAGGAATAGGAGACTTGACCAAATCGATTGGCGATTCGGATTGCAACGGGCGACCCAGATTTAACCGAGAGACGTCAGTCGTCTTTGATCCCCTTAATTTTCGATAAACGTCCGGAGCGGGACCACGTCGATGGGTAATCAATCTCATCGAGATCCGCTGGACGTGTTCCTCCTTTCAACAACTTCGCAGACCGGGATTCCCTCCACGCAGCCGTATTCTATTCCACTCGGTTTGATTTTATTTCCCAATAACTCTTTGTTTTTCGTCGAGTGGCTCGAGCATTCCTTTCGTAACGGAACTCCTCGAGATTCTTTAATTATCCTAGAAGAGGGAGCATCGCGTTTCACGTCAAAAAAAAAATAACGATATTTGGGATTCCTTTTTTCTTGGAGGCCATATACCTCGTGTTCCATACACGTACTAAAGGTATAATACTTTTACCAAAAAATTCCCAAATATGAACATTCTTTGGTCCGAGAGATGGTGTCCCTCTTTCGGAGAACATTCTAGTTCAGAGCACTAAAGGTCACGAAATACACGAGAGTTCTTCCAAGGGAGAAACGTGATCGTATAAATGTGAAATTTTCCTGGTATATCTACAATACGATGCGAAATAACCATATGAATTTTTACGTTCTATTTCATTTTCTATAAATAGAGAAACCTGTGCAAAATTTCCCAAACAACCCGCCTCGAATCCTGTCGGTATGAATATCTTTTAATTTGAAACTTCTCGAAAATAAATCCATTCTTTTCTCTCGAAACTAGCCAGATCCTAAGATAGATCTTATTTGCACTCAGGGCATCGAGAAATTGGATGCCTTAGCGTTGACCACGTTTCGAGGAATCTGTCCCATTGTATCCTGGCAAAGTCCCGAAGCAGTAGGTGTGCAAACGTTTGCTTTGACAAGTGGACCATCGTCAGCATCTGAGCGGGTGCAGGAACTCGCATGAAATCCGCTGGAGGCGGTCGACGAAAGAGGGGCCAGGAAATTGTACTGAATGATACGACCCTCTTCAGGAACGGGCGCAAACGACGGCCCGCGAAAGGGAAGCCATTGCTAAGAATTACGCGGATGAGGTGTTTGTTTCAAAACCGGTGCTACGCGGTGTTTATGAAGCGCTCGTTTATAGCTCTAGGTGGTTCCCTTTTCGTAGCCTTCGGACGAGTCGAGCTAAGGGAGTTTTGCGGAAAACCGTGCAGCTCGTTCTAAAAGAGATTTGACCTTTTAAACGCCGACGCTGGGAGGGTGTGTACGTTTCAGCGGGAAAGTTAATTTGCGTGTTTGATTTGGGAGGTCGATACCCCTTTGACGTTGAGAGAGCACAGCTGCGAAGGGGAACGGAGTTTTAGGAGTATCGACAGATGATTTTTCTATTTGTGTACCTTTGACAGTAGTCTCAGAAGTCGTAAGTTTATCATCAAAGATGTTCATATACCAAGACACAGACATTTGTATGCAGTTACGGATCGAGAAGTTGTCGAATGATTTTCAGTTTTACTGAGAGATTTAACACTAAACTTACATTTCATTTGTAGCTATCTTCTACTTCGATCGGACAAATAGCCAGACTTAGACACTTTTTTAAACAGAATGCGAAAATATTTCACCTGCTATTAAATTAAATAATGCATGAAACAATTGTGTATAATTTATATATCGTATATAAGAATTGTATTCAAAAGCTTGAAAATCTTGATAATCAATTGTAGTACAGTGAAAACTAATCTTCTTAAATAGTACTTTCATACAAAAGTTTGCGACTCGGTTACGAACCTCTCCGATGTCCGAAGAATGTTCTTCGAAAGAGTAGAACGCCTTTGCCTTTCGTCTAGTATTTGTCAGTCGAGTGTTCGAACTTTCCCCGACCTCGCACCGCGACCTAACTTGTAAAGGTAAGAGGCGATTCAGGAAGTACTTTGGGAATATTACAGTGGAGTCTTTTCCACTAGCAGCGATGAAAGTTTCAGTCTGTTCGATAAACCGTGGCAACTTTGCTCCTCGAGCAACATCGTAATGCTGGACACTTGGTCACGTAGATCGAGGAGCTACACAATTTTAGAAGCGTTCGAGCGAAAGTGTTACTCTCTTTGAAGCCGGCCTCGGCATTTCTCAGCTGGCATTAAATTTCGCTCGATCAAACTCGATCGCAAATTTGTCACGTTGCGTTTCACGCGAAAAAAATCGAACTTGTTAGGAAAGTTATAGGTTGGTGTGCTCTTCGCACAATTATTAATTTTTAATGAAATTCTTGCGTGTTTAGCCACATAAAAGCACATGGTTCTCACAATCGTTTCGACTCAGTTTTATCAGTTATGCAATCATGTCGTTGTAAGTTCTGCAGTAAAAGCAAATTGAAATCTCCGCACTTCACTCGACAAGAGTTTCGCTCTAAATGGTACTAAAGTTCAGACAGTAAGATCCTTTTTCAGACACTTCTCTCTTCTTGATGTTATCTCGAATTTTTTCGAAACTTCCCACTTTGGGAAGGTGATGCGAGCGTTGCATTAGGGGACAGGATGTCGAGCGGAATTCTCAGGTGAGAAACGAAACTTTTCCCCCATTAATTATTCATTGCAAAGAGTAGTAGAATCGATCAAGTACCCATGAACTACCTCTAACGCGATTCCGCCTTGGTTTTCTCAGGGGTCAGATCCTCCGAGGCAACCGCGTCAGCTTTCATTTCCCGTTTCATCTCTTAGCGTTTCATCGCTTATCAGAAAAGACTGTTCCGTCTTGTTCGGTCGCGGTACCATAGGCAGCGATGCATTTCTGACGCGATACGCGAAGAGATCCGACGACGGAAACCCCATTACAACGCATAAAGACGCGCGGAGCCCAGAGATCGTCTATTTTTATCCAACGGGCCCAGGATCCGGATGATAAAGCATTCTTGGAAATTTCATCCCTGTCCCTATTTATAAACCCAGAAGAACGTTCGGGATCGTAAAAGCGCATGTTACGGGCGCATCGTACGTTCGCGAAGCCTCGTTCAACCGATGGATATTGCAATGCGAATAGACTCTCTGGGAAAACGTTATACTGCCTTGGTGTTCCGTCCGTGTGTCGCGATCGCAAACGACGACTTCGCTCGAACACCTTTCACAGAATAAGAAATGTTACTTCATTCTTATTCGGTCTTGTAATACGCTTGTAATACGCTAGTTATCAGCGCGGAAGTTTTCAAAAACCAGATCATTAAAATAAGTTACCGCGCATTAATTGTGTGCACTAAATGGAAACATAAATTTTCATTGAAAGGCTTTGCGAGGCTATTTTTCATCGGACCAGTTCTCGTTACAGGGACTCGTTAGGAAACTTCTGGTTATTAACCAGAAGTTTGAATAACGTATTCAAAGTTGGTATTAAATTTATAATTCTGATTTAAAGGAAAGTTTACTTTTCAGCTGTGTATCGGAACAATAGCTACACGGAAATTGCAAGTCTGAGGATTACTGTTCCCCGTTCATTCTGTTCGTTTCGTTCCTAATTATAACGTGCGAAATTTACGTGGGAAACGTACCGATCGATTCTGTCCTGTTGCTGGATTTTCTGCTTCTAATGCTGTAACAGGAAGGAGGAATGGCTTGAAACTTGATTAAGAAATTTCTCAATTTCCACCTCCGAACGATCTGTATAGCAACTAATTTTCTAGAACGTAATTGCCACTAAATTACAATACTTCGAGTGCAAGTTCGAAGTTTCTGTCGTGAGATATCCGTACACCTTCGAGAATTTATTCGGTGCTAAATTAATCTTACTAGAACCCGACCTGTCAAGCTACTCCGTCGGAGAACATCTTTGAACTCATTCCTGCTCGCAAAATCCACATCTCAACCGCATTGTCGATCAGTTATCGTGATTTGATCGCGCCTCGTTGACAGCTATTACGGTCCTTGAATTCTCAAATACCCTCGAAGCGTTTGCTACAACTACTTCATTCGAAGCAATAGCTTCATTGTTTCAATGTTTATAAAACACCTCTCGTACCGCAACTCGTTTACGACTACTTCATCAGGAGTTTCATTGATTCTCCAAAATTTCTCGGTGTACCCGTGCCAAGTGTTCTACTAAGTGTTTGCCACGTTTCCAATCTCGTGAAAGTTTACCTCACTCGTACCTTCCTCGCAACACTCGATGCTTTTCAACCTTTTTATGTTTGCTTTATTAATCTCTTTTTACATTTTTCCTTGTATTTTCTCTGATTGTTTTCATATAAGGTAATAGGTAGACGAAACGCCTTTACTCGAGTCTCTTGGTGGAATCGATCGTAGACCCGTGGCGTTGTAACGTGTACGTCAAGTTTATTGACTAATTAATGTCTAATATTCCGTCGTACACGATCACGATGTAAAGCGTTTTGCGTTTGGCAGCTCCGAAAGCGGGTGCAGTTGGAAAACGTAGTTTCGACTAAGCATCGTCGATGAAAAGCCGCGCATTACACAAAAGGGATTTGAAAACTCGCGCCTCGAGCGGTGGGATTTAATAGCAATCAACGTTATCGCCAGTAGCACTTCTAGATTATTGGACTATCTGATCTAGTTCGCGTGCTTTCATTCGAGGGACTCAATTCTCGCTGGGAGCGCCTACAGAACACAATAACGTTGAACTGAAATGGATAGAAACAATTGAATTCCGTGCGAAATAGAGAAATTAGAAAATGAAATTAATAGAATAAGAATGATAAAAATAATTATTAAATAACAATACAAATAACATAACGTAATTAATTAAGTATTACGTTTAAGATTTTACGTTACGTTAAGTATTTCGCTACTCGTGCAAACATCGAAGTTACGTCTAACCGTTTCTACTATAGCGAGTGTAAACTGAATTAAGTTGTGTAGGAGCAAGTGTAATGTTTATCTTCTACCTTACTAACATCTTCGAGACAAAATAGCTTTTGAGATAATTCCTGCAGCAGTATGCTAATATTATTATATTAAAAAAGAAGTTGCAGAATACGTGGTCCTACTCGAAGTTTCTCGCGCGACACGCGATTCTCGCTAAACGTAACGAGCACGCGAACGTGCTACGTGTCATTAGGAGCTGTCAGTTGACTTGCGTCATGCCACTTCGATTGTTATTTAAAGACTGCGCCTCCGTGCGTTCCCAAAATAACGATGGGTGACTGACGTGAAACGAAGGGGCCATGAAACGCGTGAATTTCGAGCGACGACTTTCGTTAATCAACGGGGCCGATGATTTCTGCCAAATTTGACACTCGGAGTAATTACACGTCCCACTCGAACTCAATTTTTATCGATTTGCACTTTCTATAGAAAAAAGGCATATTTGTAAAAAGCGTCTATACACTTTTGTTCATATTTTTTGTAATACTTTATTTAACGTAACAATTACATCCAGTCTAAATAGATATTACCAAAAATATAAATAATCGTTACGAATAAATCATGCTAATTATTCCTAACCAGCGGCATTCCACGCCATCACTCTTCTTATTTTCTCGGATAAATTATTTCTTGCATCCAGTTCCCTTTTTCTGTTCATTGGAATAGTTTTTCCACTGCTTCACTTCCTCTTCTTGCGTCACTGAATTTTTTTAATAGGTCCTCCCGGTGTTACTGCCTTCTTTCCACGGTTCTATTCTTCCATTTCCCAGTATCGGTTGCCTCTTTCTTCGATGCCACATCTGAATCGCGGTATTTTGGTCTGATTCCTACCCACGTAATTCTTTGTCAGATAATTAGGTCTCCCGTTCACTCATATCGTTCTATACCTCTCTATATACTTTAGTCTGTCTTTCTTGTACTATTCTTTCGCGCTGCTCTAGCTTCCGTTCCATTCTATTCACGTCGGTTTCACTCCTCATGATTCGTTACTGTAGTCAAACTAATTTTTTTTCTCCCTTTACTCGTGTGTGCATGTTTGGTATACATACAAGTCGTGTTGCAATGCTTGAATCTCTAAGTGGATCGAAAAAGTTTGATGTATGGGAGTTGAAGGGAATCGGAGTGTTTACTAGACTTTCACGAAGAAATTTTTACAAATTAACCGAATCATTTTCGTTGTTCCTCCTCTGTGTTAAATCCATCTATGACAACGCACACGACCTTGACACGTTCAACACGCCTTCACCGATATACTCCTTCCTCAGAAACTTCAACAACCTCCTCGATCTCCTTGGTCCCGATGCATACAACTTTTTCTATTGAATATCCACTACCAATACAAACTCGATATCCGTTGCCAGATTAAAACGGATCCCTTCGTGTATATATTCTGGCTACGTGCAGTTGAGAAATAATGAAAAGCATTTCAAACGCCACCGAAGCAGTTCGAATCCAGTCCAGAGGGTTAAGTGCTCCCCTCGAAGCCTCTCGTCATTCATAAATCTAAAGCAATCTTTTTCTTCCTTAAACACGTACAACGATTCTTTCTGCAACGTGTAAAACGACTCGACTCTAAAGGTTGGCCTTTTCAAACCATTTGGCTAAAGAAGAAAGGAGGATGTTAAAAAGTGGCTAATCTTGGGATAGCTGAGGCTGCGTAACTTTGACTGATCTGTCTAATTAGCAAATCCAGAACAAAACCTAATAATATCCCTCTGAATAACAAGAACATTGCTTAAGTATCTTTATTTCCATTTTTTGGTAAAAGTTTCATCCATCGATGCGAATGAAAACGAGATAGCGACAGGACGCGACGTTTTTGGTAGTTTCACGCTTGGAGGGATTAAAACGAGTTTAAACAGCAGCTCGAAATTAAAGCGGAACAAGCTCGGTTATCTCGCGTACGTTTTCATTCTGGCCAAATTTCACGTATAAATGGTCTCGCTGTAACGGACAATAGGATTACGCGACCCAAAGCAGCTGGAGGTTCGTGGCTAACCATCGATTATTTCGGATCGGCTGCAATATAGCGCACAGATGCAACGAGACATCGTACGATGAATAGATACGTCGTACAATGGTTAATTATACAAATTTTATAGAACAAAATTACACGACGGATGTTTATCATTCCCAAAGATATAACCGAGTACGTTACTTCATTGCAGAGGTACATGATCATCGTGATGTCTTGTGCAATGTGTAATCTGACTACAATTGTCAGGATTCGGACAATAAAGTAATCACGAGGTAATTACACCATCATTAAGTGCCATTACACAGTAATTACACGGTCCAATCATTTATCGCTAGATTACAGTCTGATTACGTTGTAATCGCAGGATGATCGCATTACGCCTTGCCAAACGCTGAATCGGTCTACGTTGTATCCATCAAATTCAAACTTACAATGAATCAACTGTTCTCTTCGATAACGTAAGATTTCATTCGGCAAGTTTGCCGTATAAATCCAATTGTTTTTGCGCGATGTTCCAATATTCGAATGTCCAATTGCTCGATATTCATTCGTACCACCCGAATACCTACATTTCAGCGTCATTTTATTGAAATCGCCACCCTCCCTCGCGTCCATTCAAGATTAAGTTCGTAGCAGTCCGTTGTCAGCGGTTGGAAAGTGGAAATCAAACGGGAGACAATTGCAGACGGTATCGATTGACAGGAAAAGGTGGTGTCGTATACTGGGAAGCTACTCGCGAGAACGGTTCGAGGCGAGAGGGAACTATTGCTTTCGCAGATCGTTTTGTTTGCAGTGGAATAATATACTTTCGGAGCCCCAGCCACGGTTTCAGACACGGTTTTCTGAAAGCCGTTCCGTATGGGAACGAAGAAAGCACATGAAAAGCGACGAACGTCGATGAGAGGGCATTGAACGTTTGTTTGGGGTGCGTGATTCACACTGGCAGTCGGTGGGGATTATCGCGTCGGGAATATCCGATTGGATTTAATTAGTACCGCTCAACATGCAATTTGTACACGTTTTCATTGCTGTGCTTAAAGACGCTGAAAGCTCGCTGTAAACCACGGAAGTCTTATCTAGATGAAACTTTCGAATGGCGAATAAAACATGTAATTTCTGTTTTAAAGTATAATTTCTTGCTCGCAGCTCACGCTAAGCGGGAATTTTTTAGTCGAAGTCGATCATTAAATCATTTCTTTGTACTGATCGCGAGAGTTTTCCTCTGGAGTTATTTCTTACTGCTGGAGTTCAGTAGAACACCAGTGGTTACCCTGGAGTTATACTCGACAAATATTAGTGTAAGTTTCGAGGATGTCGCTCAAGAGTTCCAAGGCCTCGGAGTCTATAATTTCCTAGATCCAAGGACCACCCAATGGTGTTATCTTTACACGAGCACTACCTAACCAGTGTGCACGATGGTTATAATAACCTCATCGCTATCCAAAAATTCATGCCACTTATACTTCTGCTACGCAAATTAATATGTGAAAGTATACTCGTCAATCACAGCTGACTGGTTAATTTCGACAAATTGTTTCAATAGACATAGAGGGTACGAATACTTATAGGTCTGACTGTATATCAAGAGCACCATTTCCGGCACAAAATATCGACACTCGATCGAAACGCGATCCCTCTCGTACAAGCGATTGATTCTCCATCCATCTGCACAAAGGGCTTTCAAAGACTTCTCGTCGATGCGGTTTCGCCACCTTCGCAAGGGCTAAAACGAACGAACGGAAACTATCTCCTTGCGTCGCGGTTCACTGGTCGATAAAGTGTTTGCAGCGCGTTGCCTTCACTGGTAATCGATCGAGGTGGCCACGGGGCGTTGCAGAACTTCATTTCTCTTCGACGATGTGGGTGGAGAAAAAAGCCGGATAGCGGAAGGGGGTTGGAAACGGGCGACTGACCGCGAGAAAGGGTCAGGAAGCGCTTGTCCGTAATTCGCGGCACAATGGAGACTCGCCTAACAGGTGAATCAGGAGAGTGTGTACGGAAAGTTTCCTGGGGAGATTCAAAGTGTTCCGCGGACGTGTTCCGTACCTGCTTCCGGCCGTCCAAGTCGATACGAGGAAGTCTGCCCACGACGGGCTAATGGCTTTAAACGGTCTCGCGATTCTTGCTCCTTACTTTTCGACCCTGCGCGTTTTGCCTGATGAATTGATTCTTATGTAGTAAGCAATAAAACATACTGCTCCAAGACCTCGATCGATTTCTATATTACAATAATTCTTACCTCAGGTGCAGTAGAACTTGAACGCAGAAATTTAGGAGATGAACGAATGAAACTTCGTAATGGACACCTTTGAATGTAGGTTGTTACCCTTTCGAAGAGTTTATCGACCGTCTGGCGATGACCACATCGTTTCCATCGAAGAGTTGCTCCAATTCAGAAGTTTAGAAAGTTATGAGAAGTCGGCTCCGGCTGATCGATTGAATTCTGCGATGAAGGGGGTGGAAAGTTCAGGATCTACTTAGACGAGTACTTCCTGCATTTTTCATTCTCGAAAACTTTCATCCATATCGTTCTTCATAGCGCCAGATGCAAATTAGGTGTTCGGTGTCTTGGAAGGAAGCTTGCTGACTGGAAAATTAAAAAGAAGATTTGAATATCTGCAGGAGCACGATAAGCGGTACCAACGACCCAACTATTTTTATTTGTTTGCGTACCAATTATTCATTTTTCACGAAACTTTTAACTTTTGTAATGGGTAATACGTTACTTATACATTACAATTTCCACGTCTCTAGTAAAACGTCTTCCGCGAATATTTCAGCAGCTAAGATTAGGGTCCCTATATCGCGGTGTCTGCGGTAGCTCTGTTATCGCTCCACTTTCGCGAGCAGTTTCCTCGAAAATGTTGCTTCGCGTTGTCCACGAGTTTATTCTTTATCGCTCGCCATACTTTATATGCTCCCGCCCGAGCGAACACAGTAACGAGGACGCGTTAGAGACCATTTGGAACAGCATTACACGGTCATGAATGCACCAGGTGGTTGTAAAAACAGACAGTGTCTAAATAGTAAGGTCCACGGTAAAGCCCAAGTCCACTGTTGGCGAAACTGGGAGAACGTAATTGTCTGTGCTTGCGATGTTATGTTTATACTGCTCGCAAAAGCATTCGCGGTCTAGGCTGCGCTTCGGATTCTAATTATTTTCGCGTGTGTTGGGGTTTCGGAGACGTGCGTATACCTTGGGACGATATTTTAATAAGAAGGTAATAATTCTTGAACGTATGCCAGTCCGAAGAAATTTGCTAAGAGATGTAGCACATCCTGTTTACTTATAGGATATTTATTGAATCTAAAGTTAGTCTTGGTGAACATCCAAGAGACTATTAAGATGGAATTTTCTATAATTTCAATCCATCCTCGCACGTTTGATTCGACTTTTTGTGTGCTGTTTCCGATCATATTTTTTTGTACCGATATAGACCTGAATCTAAGGTCCTAACGTATATTATTACCTACTCTCTGTTTTCACGTGATGTTTTGTGAATGCAAATTAGAGGGTGCTAAATCCATAATTCTAAAATCGAAACTTCGGTTTGGACCGAATCATACGGTCGTACCAATTTTCGCTGACACAACCGAGTCGAAATTACATCCCAACGGAAGTTGCTGGTTCTTCGCAGCAGGAGTGGCACGTGTTTCTGCTTCCTCTTTCCGCGGTCTTCTCTTACACGCTCCCATTCGTTCCCTTCCTCGCCACTTCTTCCACTTCTACTGTTCACTCTCGACGGGGGAGGCTAGATAGAGCTTCCGTCGAAAGTGCGCGTATACATTGTACCAGCACGCGAGAGTGGTGCCTGCAGTGTCGGGTTCTCTTCTAGGAAAGCTTGGAAAACATTTTGTCGGAAATTCCGTGTCCAGAGGGAATCCGTTGGAGGCAAGAAAAAATTGCGCGATAACTTGAACCAACGTTATAAATGACATACGATAATCAGTGGTGGTTGTTTGCCTGCAAAATCAATTTTCAGACGAGAGATAGTGGGTGGCTCAAATGTGTACCTTCTAAAAATGTAATTAACTTTATGGAAGTTCCGACCAAACATCCGTTACATTTATTTATAATTATTAGTAATTGAATATTGCGACGATATAACATGACTGCGTTAATTGATTTCCACAACCAGAGAGACCATTAATTTGATTTTAATTTACCAATGGAATATAGGCACCATATTGCACGCGACGAATGCTAGATAAAGCATAAATATATAGCATGTTGTGTACCAAGCTGCATGCATTTCAAAAGCTGCACCAGCGAAGAGAAGCATTACACAAATTGCGAAACGCATCACAGTCGAAGACTTTCTTCGCTTGGCGCACCCATTCAGTGGAGTCTAACCTTAAAAGAATTCACGTATTAAACGCGAAAGTCGGTGTGATAGTGTCCTGCTACCGACGTATATTTTATCTTTATTTCAAGAAATATTTTTCATGCCACATTGGTGGACAAACGTTCCGCATTATTACGGGTGACAGATTTCACAAAATTCATCCTTCGGAGACTATTACGCGTGCATTAGTTAGGTATACAGTTTTATGTACACACTGTCCAATCTCGCGAATCTAGCAGAGTTTAAATAGAACAGTGTGGAATATATTCTTCTACTGGCAAATATTTTATTTCTATTAGAATTTCACTAATTACTTCGGGAAGCTTTTAATAAGAAACTTAATCTCGACGAAAGTCCTCCGAAAGAAGGATTAATTTATTTTAAACCTTTCTATTTGCACGTTTAAGTCGTCTTGAGAACAGCTTTCAGATTAAAAATCTTCCTACAATTAATTTACGATTTACAATTTACGATTAACATAGAAGCGAATGTCTATTAGGAGTAGAAATAAATTGAAGTCGAGAAAATTACAGCCTCGTGAGATCCGTGAATAAATCAACCAAACGCTAACGACGAGTACGAAGAACACGAGCAAGAAATTTCCGTCGCGGGGTATTCATGAATATCAATGCTTTCGCGAGACATGTCGCGCGACTTTGAACGCTCGCGATGGATGCTGTTCCCAGTAATTGCGAGGTCTCGTCGCACGTCGAATCGAGTTATCGAAAACGATCGAATTTAGACCAGGTGACGCCGATTGACTATTCATTATGCACGGTCTCGTTCTTCGCCAGACTTCCAGATTGCGGTTGATGGACGTTAACTTGATTAAGATCGTTCACCTGGTGTATTTTCGGCGACTTCACCGCGTCGGGAGCACCGACGTCTGAATTATTAAATCCAGTCTAAAACGGGTTGGACTTGCTCGCGTCGAGCGAGGATACAATGGATAATTTTTCAGAGTTCTGCGATTGGTGGAATCGTGTTAGGCGCATGAATAAATTCGCGACGTTCTATATTGGACAGAGTTTGGACTGGGCTTGGCTATGTTTTAAGTATCGGTCAAAGTTTGCGTGCTTTTCCATCCAGTATTTCGAAAACAGGCATAGGTCGCACATTCTCCGTGCGATGCGAGACCTAGAAATTTCAGGTTCACCGCAAACAGACGTTTCCGAAATGTCAAGGTATCCTGTAGGTATTTGAATACCGTTCCGAATGTTTTCCTATTTGGCAAACATTTAGCAAATCGTCCCACGTACAGGTGGTTTCTGGCATCGGTCATTATAACTCCGAGTGGAACTTGATATATAAATGTAACGCGAAAATCTTGGGTAACAGCAATACGTTTTTATGGCAGCCAGCTCAATCTCAATGGTCAGAAATGGCACCAGAACATGACCTCGAGGTCGCCATCCATTCATATTAAAAAAGACGCCAGGTGCGCAAAGGGTTAAGAATTTTGTAATTACGCTTTATGGCAACGTTTCGTGGAGTTTGTCCCCAACGAGCTTTGCTCGACTGACAAACGGCGCTGAATTCTGACGTAGGCTGCTTTGGGAGCCACGGGACGAAGCAACCGCGCTTCAAAAAGAGGAAACAGGTGAGAAGGGGCTTCGCTCTTCTCGCTGTGTTGCTTAATTAACGTAATGGACGCTGGTATTATGTTCGAGCCGAGTCGAGGGTCGAAGATTGATTTCAACCGTGTCGATAGCGCTCTTCTCGATAGAGGCATCGATCGCTCGTTACTTCTGCCCGATTTCAATATTTTCTCAATCCCGAGCGACTCCAATTAGGAGGAATCCAACGTGCTCGCGCGACCACGTTCCAGCTCTTTAATTTTGTTGCTTAATTAAACTGCTTGGTCGAGCTGTTGATTAAACGTAACTGGACGGACGCAAGCTGGCCGTGGTCGCAACGCAGTTCCCAGGAGACAACGTTTGCTTGTACGTTTCGCAACTTTGAATTACTGACAGAGCGTTAAACTACTGTTAGCACACGAGAAGAACGAATCTGGCGCCGGCTGGAACGCCACAGAGACCATGTTGGTTCATTCTCTACTCTACCCTGCTACTCCTAGGTTACGATTCTTTGAGGAAGAATATTGATAACAGGATCTCCGACGAAATATATTTCTTCTTCAATTTGAACTTTCGAGCGTTCGGCTGAACCGTTCTCGGGATGTGTTCGAAAGAAATATTCAGAGCGGGAAGTCCTGGCTCGATATCAAAGCTTTATGCGCCAACAAAGACGAGGCGGATACTGTTGCATCCCTCTTCAGGAAAGACGTGCTAAGAGCACGGCTAGAGAGAGGTCACGATGTCTTCAGAAACTAGAGTCGGTGTTTAGCGAGTCGCTAACAAGTCGTTAGAAACCTTGAAGACGATCAGGCTTCTTCCAGCAGTCCATATTCGAAAAGTTCAACCTGTTTTTATCCAATCGTTTATAGCGATAGCAAAGTATTCAGAATTTCACATTCGAGTCTATTGTATTGTTTCCCTTTATCGAACATGATTTTTCGCTCCCCGATCGCGCAACGCTTGAAATTTACATCGCTAACCAACGATTCGTGGTATTAGAGCGCATTAATTAGGCGCTGTTGATCTCTGATACAGGTACACGTTAATTAGTGCAAATTCCAGCGTGGTCGCTGAATTGCCTCCTGGAAATTCCACGAGACCATATCGCAGAGAAATTATAATCGGTGTCTTCATCTGGTCCGTCTCAAATTTGTACATCCTCCAGTAGCCCGAACTTTGAAAACACTAATGTCTGAATAATCATTGTAGAATACCATGTACTGAGATTCCACAAACGTTGTTATCTGGCTTTGAACAGTTCCCCTAATTGCCACAACCTCAAAGAGACCGTATCAAATCTCAATAGATTGCAGAAGTAATTGTAGACAAAGGAAACCGTATAATCACATCTACAATTTACATGTACGAAGACTTTCTGAAAGTCCAAGTTTTCCTTCGTCAAAATTAAAAATAATACACACAGGGTAGGGAATAATTTTAACTTCATTGCATAAAAATTTGTTTGTTTAACTTTGGTTTGCCTTTGTAACAACAATGTAGACACGGTAATTAATATGCTCCGCTATGGTAGAGAATAATTTTAATTCCATTTTTGTTTGTCTTTGTTACAACAATGTAGACACCAATTGTTATACCAATCTAATCTGATCCTCGTAACGATGACCTCCTCTTTAAATTAATGAAGCAGAGAGACCGTCGAGGACAACGACACGAACCTCGCTCGTGATACCAGACCGTTTCGCTATTTCTCGGATTATGGATTTTCATGGCCACGGGAAACTTTACAATTCTAATTAAGTCTTGGAGTGTGTCGCTGCATCTCAAAAGCTCGAGGACCGCGGATTTTTAATTGAATTGGGCTCCACGATTGCGGGCTGGATGTGCAAATTTAAGGACAGTGCAATATTCAGGACACTCGTAGGCAAATTGTAATTAACACTTTCATGTTCTCGGCATATACCCGTCGATGTAAGTGGCACGTGAGTTTTGATTATTAGTCGTGGAAAGGTAAATTTGGTAGATTTCAGCAGAGGAGGAGACACGGTTACAGTTTACTTATTCGATTATTTGAAGGCAAACAATTAGAAATCTGAGGGTATCTTGGTCTAGGCAAAAGAAAGTATCACAAATTCGAACATTGCGAGGCCTAACAAAAATAAATTCGTTTCCTCGACATCTACCTCGATGAACACCGTACTCTTTACGAACTCGATTCTCGCTTCCACCGTTCTCTTACAAATGTACATCCGAACGAGCTCGAACACGCACTGTGTTTCACCATTTGCTCGCACATGATCGTCCAAAGCGAACCTTCGATCGATCGCCGCGCGTGTGGAAACAAAAGGTTGCCAGTTTTTGTTGATTATTCGTGCCCATTGTTTGCCGGGCAGAAAAAAAACGCTAAATCGCGCAGAAGCTGCAACACCTCTGGGAAGAGCGTGCAGAGAAGCCTCACAGCCACGAATTGTCGAACGGAACTCGCGAAAGTTTCGTTGGTAACGCGGCTCTTGGCTTCAAGTTTCGTATGCGAAAGTGAACTTTAGCTGGCTTGGCGATAGTCTAATGCTGACGAGGTCGTAGGCGAAGATTTTGCGTTCGAGTTCTCCGCATGGTATTAGTTTGAACGATGACTCGCTCCGGGCACGAAGCTTCCCTCTTTGTTATTCAAATTCATCCGATTTCTAAATTCGTTGGAAGAGATTTGAATAGCATATCTAACTAGCATACCTAACAAATTATAGGGATTCCCAAGCTACTTTTGATAACTCACATCACGAGTTTAGCCAACCTAAAATTAAAAATATATAGCCAAAATTGTTAAATTCTATTTATTAGAAAAATGAAGTCCATCTGCTTTAACGTGTCCTCGGGGCGGTAACTTTGGTGAACCACCCAATCCCTCACACTTGAGCCACCGATGTTTACCATCGAGCCGCATCGTCCAACTTTTTAGCCGTCAGGGACGCGTTCACGCGCGCGTAACAGACAAGTTGCGAGAGATCTCTCAGGTAAACGCGAGTGCAATATTACGTAAGCCAGAAATGGCAGCGTATCGATCGCGGTTCGCACCATTAGATAGGCCTGTGTAAACATTTCGCGCGTTTCATTGGCGACGTTTTGTCGGTGTCTCGCGGTAAGGACGCATTAAGCCGTCGCAGGAATAAAAGAGACGTCGAGCGAACGCGAACCGCGAGACAGGGACGATTACAGGCAACGATTACATCGGAACTAACGAGTCACGTGGATAGGGGAAACGTTTGCATCCCCCTTGGGGAATTGGCCCGAGTGGTAGAAATTTCGCGCTTGAATCCACCCGTGCGAAAATATTTGCTTTTCAGGCTACACCCTTAATAAGCCTGACTCGCTGATCATAGCTAGTGAGGGCGAATGGATTGAAAAATGTCGAATCTGTGCAACTATTATGGACATGTAGGTGTTAAAGGAGCATGTATTCCATTCAATTGCAAATGAGCGTCAATATATGACTATATGTTCGATGGAACGTTTTCAAATAATAGGATATTTGTGGCTATCAGAATTCAGGTATTCTCAGCTGAAACTGGAATCGGACCATGGCTTCGTGATTCAATACCTTGTATACGAGGATTCGAGGATATATTGTGATCGCTAATTGTACTATTGTTCAATGAGGTTTAGCGATGCATTGAAAGATGAGCGGAGGATGATTTACACAGAGTTTAGGTGATAACCAACCCAACTGAAATTGACGAATCGTTTCTGCATGGCATTTCTCATTCGGGAGGATTTGAGGATGCCAATCAATATGTTCATTTGGTCTGGCGATGAGTTGACAAATGAAGGGTGGCGCAAATAGGTTTTAGACGTTATCCGATTCCTCTGGGAAACGATATTGGAATCTTTCCAGTGATTTGTCGTCGTCTTCGATCAACTGGTACAAAGTAAAATTTGACCGAGAATAAAAACTAAAAACATTTCATATTCCATGTCCTGCGTTTCGAATTGACGTTCCATAAATTGTGATGTTCCGTGAGTGTATAGACTTGTCACGCGGTAGACGTCCTTGCGTATACATGGATCGAATTTAAATAAGTGATGCTCCCGTAATTGTTTCAATGTTACCTTTATGCTCGCGCGATTAATCTGTTAAGGAACTATCGATTCGGTTGTGGCTTGCGCCATTTCATCTAATATTTCAACGCAAATCGAAAACCCACGTCATTACGGCACTGCTTTATCATGCTAGACGCTTTGCTTGAAAGTTCGTTGACGACACCGGCCAAAAAGCTTGAATAGCTTGATGTATATTTAAAGGAAAAGTCCGAAAAGTCGACAAAGTTTTTCTTTCTGTTTTCTCGAGTCTATTTTCTCGCGTTCATTCTTTCGCAGCTGACCCTCTGAAACTTTTCTCTCGCATTTTCCTAAGTAGACTCCGACGTGACGCGAAAGTAAAGTATTAGGGTAAAGACGCTCTACAAACCAATTACTCATTTCCAATTAATGAAGCTAGACTCCACTCTCGCGTGCGAAACGAGCAGTTATCGAAAGTCTTTGACATTGTTGAATGGGGGACAATACAGGGAAACCTCAGCAAAGCTTGAACCACACCTTGATTTATGTTTGTTGACGGACAAATTTGTTTGAATTTATGGTTGCAGCAGTTACAGCTCGTTTCAAAGTTCCAATTAATATCAGTTGGCTATTTTGCAGAGAAAACAGTTTAGGAGCACCCCTCGATAACGTTTGACGCGTCGTGAGATCGCATCAGATGAAAACACAGAATTTATAGGGCAATCTCCTAGTGCAAAGATTGCACTGTGCAATGGCCATATAGATCCCACGCAATAGGCTTCGTTGACATTGCAGGGTTAAGGGTTGAAAACCGCCCGGGATTTTTATTGGTAATCATCTGTCTTCGCCAACGCCAATAAATATTTCACCAAGAGATCAGAAGAAGAGCAAAACAGTCCTAATACTTTAAACTTCTCGAAAGAATCACCGATTTTATCTTATCCAGGTGACAAATGTCACCAGCGTCCGATGCCACCAACGCTATCTTATCACGAAGCTCGGCTGGGAGCATCTACATTCAGAGATAACGAAAACGAACGGAAACGGAACGTAAGCGACACCTACCCTCGCAAGCGCCACGAAACGCGCTATCGGTTGAAATTTCGCCAGACTTCCGTCCGGTTCTTCATCTGGGGCTGCTTTACGATCGTGTCCGCCGTTATCTCACCCTCCGTTGCATTCCACCCCTCCCAAGTCGGATCCCCTTGCGTCCACTGGCTTTATTGGCAGCTGTGCTAAACTAGGAGCTGAGAAGAATGTAGTTTCGACGTTCTTCCCATTGGACAGCGACGTTTTAACTTCCACAGAGTTCGCAGGTGTCGTCTGTGTAGGAAAAAACTTAATTCGCAGCCCCAACGAACGGTAAAACTGGCCGATTCGAGCATACGTGTGCAAATTTCGAAACCGCTTTCGAACTCAAACCTTATATATATTTTTTAACGAACACGAATGTTATAGGAGAATTTCTTTGTTAATTATCGCGCTAGCGAAACAGAGAGGAAGTTCGTGTAAATCATAAGAGTATAACTAACCCGAAGTATAAAACGTTACCGCTGTTGAAAGTTCTGACAGTTAGACAAGCTCATCTGCACACAATGCTGCAGCTAAAGTTAGTCTCCAAACGTGTATTTCAAGAGCTAAACTTGCCCTCCTGTCTAGATGTCTAACAACGAGACGACCACCGGTGTGAAGCTGACTTTTCGGTAGACTTTCGTAGCACTTGATGCACAGCATCGATAACACTTGTAACACGGAGTGGTGTATGATTTTAGACGTAGGTGATTTATCGCACAGCGAATGTTTTATTTCTTAGTACGATATCTCTTGAAACAATTTCCTTCGCTATTGATTTGGAGATGAAAGAACGTCGAGTGAGACTCGACAAAAGAGCTCCTGAGATAAAAACTGATGTCGAGTCACGCTCGACATAGAAATGCAAAGAGTTAAGAAACCAATAAACAGTATCCGCTAACTCCCAAAAATACAGTCCCGTCCAATATTCGACGCAAGCTTCGAGTAGCAATAGAAGCACTCGAGCCAAGTCTCTTTATTTAGAGCCTGGATCAGTCGAGCTCGTTTTGGTTCAACGCCGATCTTTGTCACTGGATGCTTCCAACTTTATAGCAGCGCGATGGGCTTAACTTGATTCGCTTCGATCGAACGTGGGGTTAAAACGCCTGACAGTTCTCCGTTCCCTTCTAACTCGAAGGGATAACCGTGGTGCCACGCATTCGCTGTGTCGTCGAACTTTTATTAGTCACAGATGCGATACGACCGAGAACCCAATTAGCTCGAGCCCGAGCTCTTCGAAAAGTCCTCATTAGCGACACTCTGGTTCGCGAGTTTCGTTCCTCAGCAAACCGAGAACCTTGCGCGTATCTACAAAGCTTTGCAAACGATGATGGAAGAATTTTTCATTCTCGAATGCTCAAGAATTTTGATGCAACATTAAAGGTAAGAGATAGAGTCGATCCCATAAATATTCGTACCCTCTATATCCATTGAAGAAGTAGGTATTTTCAGAAATGGTATTTTCAGAAAGTATCATCCTATATTTGAGACAAACCGTTCTGTTTATTTTTAGAGAAGAAGCACAATAAATTTCATAGTAGGTATGGTTCTTGGCTTGGAGTCAGCAGAGGTTGCATTGATCCAACGCGATCTCCGATGTTTGCTTGAACTCGATCTTCGGATTGCTCGGTATAAGCAAAGTATTAGTCTTGAGATGGTTTCTGCTTTGTATCTTCTATATCTATTCCAAACCAATTTAAACGCGTGCGACGCTATTGCTATTTCCTTTAAAGAAGCAAATCTCGCCATCATCACCCAGTTTGCATGAATTAGTAGACGACAGGGGAGAAAGCCGCGGCTCAGTCTCTCGATGGAAGATTCCTCGAAACGAAAGCCGTCGTCTGAGCCTTCCTCGGAACTTTAATTAATGGACAGCGACTGGTGGGTTCAAACACGGCATCCGAGTGCACCGCTATACTCGTCCTTCGCGTTTACATGTCCTAATTCCATAATGCTGAGGAGGACCCTCTAAGAATACTCAGTCGCTGGCGTCAAGGCGAATTAAAGCGGCACCGATTCCCCTGTTTCAGCGATTAATTTGTTACCGCCGTCGTCCGCTCTCGTCACATGGAACACTTTAACGAGTCTACAGCGCGGATGAGCTCAGGGACCAGTTGAATTTCCATTCCGACGGGAAGTACAATTTGCATCCCATTCCATTCCAACGAATCGTCGATCTTATTTCTCTTCTAATTACTCGAAACAAAATTATCTTGTACATCGCATTTGTATTCCTTTGGTTCTGAATTTTGGAACCAACGTAAAATTCTTTTGTGTTTTCATGGAATCATCATTTGTCGAAGTGAAAACGTAGAACATTTTCCTTCCATGAAAAGAGGATTTGTCGAGAGAGGGTTTTACACGTTTCCAATCTGTAGCGAAAGGTTTCCACTCGTTTCTACTTTGTTGCGAACCGGGATTTATCAGCGGAGTTGCACAACTGGAGAGTGTTCTTCGTGAAAACCGTCTACTTTCGGTGCTTTGGGATTGCAACGCTATAACTGAAAAACTTTCTGTGTCTGACCAAAGTCGGCTGCATCTACTGGCACCAGGTCGATGTCTATGTCACCTAAGATGAAGCTCACTGTAACGTGAGTTGTCCTTGACTTCATTCAAGATTCTCGAACCCAGAGAAGACATCCCCGACGCAAATTAATTTAAGCTTAACGAGCTTTGGATTTGGGTCTCGCGCATAATCTGCCTGATAGTCCTCGGAGAATGTCAAATCCATTGCCTATTCACTTTTGCACTAATGACGTTGTGTTTGACTTTGTCGCAGCGTGTCGTCAAAGACGATCAGAGAGTCTGAGCTCGACTGTTCGAGAAATTCTAAAGTGCTGCGTGCAACTAGAGTAACTGATAACACACAGTCAATTCATAACGTTACGAGATATCACAAAGTTGTTTAAATAAAAATTATCTCTCTTTTTCAAGTGTTAGCAAATAATTGAACCTCAATTGTAGATAGGAAGAAGTTTCCACCAGAGCATTCATTTCCAGCAATTTCCTTCGGTGCAAAAGCTACTTTATAAACTTCAAAATTTGTTGAATTTTCGAGTTCACGTTCCCTAGCAGTCGTGTTTGCTGTTTGTCAAAAAGCTTCGGATTTGTCAAAAAGCAACGGATAAGCATCAACGTTGTCGAAAATACACAGGAAGTTGGTTCGCGGGTGTCGAGCGAAGGGAATGTGTTTTCGTGAAATGTATTCAGGTACTAATGCGCACGACATCGTCATGACAATATTATGAACAGAGAGCGTTCAAGCGAGACTGTTACCCGGGGCTTTGCTTGGAAGCCATGTGCAATAAAAGGCGAGGAAATTGTCTACGCAAATGCGGGGCTTCCTGCATTCTACTGCTTCCAATTCGCGACGAGTCGCATAATAGTGATAAGAAAACCGAGAAGAAGATACAATGGTCTCGGACAAAAATTCCTTCGACTAATTGACATGGCACACTTGAGAAATATTCTCTCGTGAAGATGCGTCGAGGTTTTTAGAACACGGACAAAAGAAGTACAAAAGTACAAGATTGACTCATGATCTGGAACCGAGTTAACCACGTGTACTTTGAAAAGATGCTGTCTTCATTAATAGTTCCAACACTTGGCGATGAATATATTTGAGAAGAAACTCATTATTCTAGAACGATTTATGCTAACACTCGTCTTATATTCTCACGTATTTTACTAAGGCAACTTCCGCTACCTGAGATATGCGAATGCAACAGCCGGGAGTGTTTTGAAACTTGCCAGCATGCGGTCGTGCCCTAAAGCCTTGTACTCTCAACTTTTCTCTCGTTTTTCGTCAATAAATCTCTGAGTTACTTCGAACGTATAATATTCTTCCCGCGTTGCAGGCGTAGCGGATGCAGAATGTTTTTCATGAAAGTCGCTGCGCCAAAAGTGCAAAGGTCAAGTTATTTCTAACAGATTTAAACAATTTTTTTCACGACTCGTTTAATTACTTTGGAGCCGCTGCAACTTACTGCGCACCTTGTAATTATTTGCTGATAAAAATAATTAATTTTGCGAATGCGTCCGACGTCGTTAATATTCGTTACGTTCTTTAGTAACTCGCGAAAGAACATCCTCGTTACTCGAATTAAAACTTCACCGTGTTATTCTTATCGGAACAAATTTCAGACCCGCTTTGAACACGAAACTTTTAACACCTCAGTTTACGGATTAAGCGAACTGCCAGATGGAAATTAATATAAATGCGTTCCAGATCCCCCGAATCCCTTGCAAATATAATTTCTCTACGGTTTACGTCGCCGATGAAATATTGCCGAGGAAGATAATTAACGCCGAACGAATTATCTCGAAAGAACAAGGTAACACGGGTACCAGAGCTACCTGAGATCACATAGGTACCTGTATAGCAATTAAATTCATTCATTTTCAATTTAACTCTTGCTGCAGTTGCCCAAGAACTTTGGTCGTTCGAAAAGTTGAAAAGTTGAATTGTAAGGAAGCTGGAAGCGTACAAGCAAGCTTCAGGGGACAAAAATGAAATGAGCAATTTTATCGCACTTTTTCTACAGACCGCTGTTATTTATCACTTTGACTGGTAGAATTCTTCTTCTACGGTTTCAAACCTAATCTCAAGTAATATCTACGCGAGAGATACAGTTGGAGTAGTAAATGCAAATGGTCCGACACGGTCGTCGATGTGCGTAGATGGTATTCCTGGAAAACGATGGAAATGGATTTCTCGTTCGTTTCCAATTCCAGAAACGTAAATGAGGAATAATAGACGAGCCGGTAGCCCTTTTTCGTTGGCTGACGGAAAAACTGCATTTTGAAACAGCTGCCAGGTCGCGAGAACGTTGCAATTTGCTTCGATGCAGATTGCTGACCGCATGCAAATCCGAACGCAATAAAATTCGGGAAAAATGGAACACGTTCGTTTATTACCTTCTTTATTTCAGACCCGTAACGAATGTTAATGGAAACTCGAACGGCCGTTGATACAAAATTTGCTTCAACGTGTCGAATACTGTGACAGTCACCAGGTTTTGCGGTTATAAAATTTTACGGACAAGGAAAACGTTGACAAATATGATAACTCTAATCGTCCAGCGATGAAGCATATCGGTATCTAATTCAGGAAAATTTAAACTCGGTTATGGAACAGTTGCACGCTTACCCAAATATTCATGAAAACCACTAATCCGAGATCTGATAGAATAAACAATACTGTATGGATTTACCGAATTTATTATACATGGTGTTGGAGCACGAGCTCAAATTATGTACGTACCAAATTCAATAAAACAGTATAGTTACTGCTGTCAGTTTCTCCGTCAAGTTTGGGATTAACAATTGACATCGATGTTAAATTTATGGATGTATCGAAGTTTAGACAGCGTACTTGAACAGGTGAACACGAAAGACTCGCGATGCACGTTAAACGTGTTATCCATGCGAAACTCGTTAAAGCAACGATTCCTAACTAGTCGAAGTCCTAATGAATAACGTATTGCTTACCGTCGAGAGTTTGCTCTGACCACAAATCCGGGACAACTGGATTCACTCAGAGTGATCCAATTAAAATTTACACAAAAGTTTGCTTGGATGTCGAGTTATCGGCTCACTTAAGACAACGAAGTCCATCTTAGGAGGGTGAAATTCCGTGCCATCGTTTCAGCAAACATTTGATGGGTAAACGTCGCAACTATTAGTGTGCTAATAGATTAAAAATAATATTTCATAAATTCTCTGCTAGCGGAAGTGACAGAAAGCTGAAAAGTTCGAGAAGCTTCAACATTTAGAATCGTGTATCATCGCCCGATTCAGCGATGCCCAGCGTTCTCTGGAGTCATCGATCAAGCTTCAACTGTTAACCTGCGCGTGCAACGGGGAAATCTCCCCGAGAGTCGCTAAGCCACGGTCAAGCCTGTGAAAATATTTCAGCCCGCGCGTGACAAGACTGCGCGACGAAAGCGCGACGAGCCATATACCAGCGCGAAACAGCGCGGAAGAAAACGAAACCAACGTGAAATCTCGAAGAGCCGGACACCGTGGCAGCGGCTAGGGATACAGCAGCCCGATTGAAAGTCGATACTTGAAGTTCCCCATGCGCTACTACTATATCCGAACGCTTTGCACGACGAGACTGGGAATCGATATTCACGCGTGGCTTTAAAGTCGGTAACATTGATCCTTGGATTCCTCTGAATCGTCGATGTTGGTACCAATGACGAGCGAATCGTTCCACTGGAATCCGAATGAGTGACCGTTCAAAGACCGACAAGGTATGCGAGTGGTTGGTGTTTGACGCGTATACGGGTTAATTCTGGGGAACTTTGATGGATTAAAACTCGGTTTCAAGTGAATGTAGAGATAGAGACTGATTAATTTGGGCTTTTAGACTGGTTACAGATTTATTAAATACTTGAAAAGTTCATAAAGATTAAACGCAGCTTCTAAGTACGTCTAAAAGTGATGAGGACGCTCCTCTACCGAGGGAAGCAATTACGTGCTCTCGTGTCCATATAATCCGACGTGCTATTAACGGGTACTTGCGAGTCTTGCACTTTTAAAGACGTTGCATTCAAACGCTGATACGAGGTTGTAAAACAGCATCGCGTATCAAACCGATAAGCCGATCGGAGTTACAGTTTCATGTCAGTAATAAACGCGCGAACATCTTTCCAGCGGGGAAATAAGATGATAAACCTGGTAATATATAAACTGTGATAACGATTACAACAGGATAGAAACAGTTCTAAAATATATGTACCTAAAATATATATATATATATATATATATATATGTGCTGTCGTATCACGAGTAAGACGACAGAACTGAAGTAAAATCAGAAAATTTCCTTAAAAATTCGCGTGGCGCTCACTGTGTTAAGAAATAAATGATTCAATTGTATATAATTTTATCGAAGAGATAATGTATGTACACACCTAGAACCCTGGATTCCAGTCCTCTGGAATGGACGTAAAGTCCTCCTTTACGTCCTCTGATCAGAGGATCTCCCATCGATCCTTCGGTCCATCGCTGGAACATCAACCTCCAAAACGAGCTAACAGATGTCTAACTTGTGTGTTTCAGGAGATGGCCACGTGACGCGACGGAGGAGAACACGGCCGCGAGATGAACACGAACGGGAACGTCGGATCTCAGGAGGGTGGGAACGGTACCGATTACGGTTCCAGCGAGGAAACGGCCGCCCTGTTGAGCAGGGCGCCACCCCCGCCGGTCGTGGTTGCCGCGGCGTCTCAGGGCAAGCCGGTGCTTACGCGACAGGATCGAGCAACCTTTTTGGTTGCCTCGCCACAGTTGTCCGTCTCGGGGCTCGGCGGCTCCGAGGAGAGCGGCACCAACGAAGACCCGGCCACGAGATCGGTACCGGACATCGAACTGCACTGCAGACTCGACGGGGATGCACAACCGCAGCCACAGCCGCAGCCGCAAGTCCAACTTCCGGTCGTGCCCACCGTCTACCGCTCCAGGCAGCATTCCCACCAGCACAGATGTCGTTGCGATCGGAGGGACTCGTTGGCGCCATCCTCGGCGTTGCATCTTGCGAGGAGCGTTTCTAGGTTAGTGCAGAATGTACTGACTTTTTCGAGCCTTTCTCGAGCTCCCCGCAGCGATCTAGCGACCTCTTAGGCGATATACGACAATAATGGGTTTTTCTCATTGCCGTGTTGCTTGGTGGGTGCGGATATTCACTGCATCTAGGTTAGGCTCCCTTTGGTTTCGCGGTAAACGTATCCCTCTAGCGGAAGGCGCCGTTACAGTTTCTTGTAATGGAGTTCTAAAACACGGATTATTTTAGCAAGATGCACGAGAGTACACGAAACTGCGACTATTTACAAAGTTACAGCTACTTTGGTACCTAAATAAGATTTTCCAAGTCCCATCTATTCTCTGATCTTACTCTGTAATATTCTACGCATCCTAAGGGAGCAATGGTTCCACAGTACTTGGAAGTTAACCCTTTCCTCGCTTTCAGTAGTCAACCCTTTCAGACCTGGATTATTTCTTCTTCTCGCACTAATTGAATTTAATTTTTGGGGTTAACTTGGATTAAAATTTTTTTAATTAATAAGGACAGTCGCACTGTACGCCAGGTCCGAGAGGGTTAATATTCGAATAAAATGTTGACCCTATCGGAGCTATATTCATCGAACCGATGACTCATGAACTCGGTTAGAGAAACACTTCCACGCAATTAAACTCGCATTTGTTGGACGCTTATTCGGTGAGTTAGTAGCACTTTCCACGAAACATTCGAGCATCCATCTGTTATCTTGCATAGTTGGCCGCTGCAGCGGTTGCCACGGTGAATCTCCAACTCGACACAATGCGAGACGCGAGTACGGTCGCCGGGGCGTTTACGGAAAGTTCCAATTTATGTAACTGGCGGAGTTAAGGAGTTCCGTTGCTATTTCAGAGCATATCGAAGAATGGTTCGAAACAGATTGTAACACGAGAACCCCTTGGTGCGCCATAGCTTCCAGCGTTTAAAGTGGTGTAGGTTACCGAGCCACTAAGCGGTGGCTTGTACTTCTTTTCAAGAGTGACAACATTCTCAACACGTATGAGATTTAGGAACGCGTTATTTCATGTTGGTATATTCGCGTAAAGTAATTTGCGACAGGATGTACACTCTCAGAAAACTTATTACTGAACGACGTTTCGACTCATTTCGATCCTTTTCGAATGGAGATACATAAAACACGAAAATAAAAATACCTAATCGAGAGAAACACAAATCAAAATGTCACCGAAATTAGGTACCAAATATTTGCTTTCGTAACCATAAAAATCACACTCGTTCCTTCATCGTCAATTTTTCAAAACTAATTTATCCGTGTTCTTTCGACCCGAAACACGGGTATCCGAACATTCTCGCATCGTTCATCCGCCATGGCACTCCGATGACGAATGATACAAGAAAGTTCAAGATGCTCAATCCCCTGCGCTAAATGAGGATCGCAACAAACAACTTCTCCTCTGAGAACGTTTATTCGGTGTCGCGACATAGTCGGGTCAATATCGTCCAGCGACAACGAAACATAAATTCTCTGGAGGAATTCAGTTGGGCGACAGTTCGTCCCTTTTCTCTTTAATAACTTGAGTTGGCCTCGGTGTTCACAAAAAGGGCTTCGCCTCGGAAGGTTACCGAGCGCGGAGTGTTAAACCCCCCGACCTGGTTTCGAGGATGCAGCGGGACGTAGGAAACTTCTGTTGCTGGAATGGGCCGGAGTTTCCTATTTCCAAATTCGAGATAACGTCTGTTTCGCTACGCGTCGTAAAGCAAAATGCCAAGCGCGGATTCTCTAGCATAGAAGAGAACTATATTTCAGGGAATTGCGTGTTAGATCGGGGGTACTTTACGAGCCGTGCTCTCGATGCCGCGGGAAATTTGTGGCTCTTAATTAGTGTTCTGCAGCGCGTCCCGTAGGAAACGAATAGCGTGTGTACATATGGTAAAATATTACATCCGTCCTACGTCTTCCTGGTTGCTACACTATTGCGAGCAACGCTTTTTGCTATTTTTAATAAACGTCGAAATTGAGTCGTGCGAGCACGTGTAAAATCTATCGATTTAATGAATTTGATGTATCAGGTTGTCGTAAAACTTGATCAAATTTTTCAATCTCATTTACAATATTTTCCCACCTTTCTGACATAGTCGTTATTATAGTCTCTATAAAATTTCCCTAGTTTTTTTTATAAGTCGTATTCGATAGTATTTTCTACATTCCTATACTCAAATTTGAACTATACAAATTATACAGTATTCGGATTAAAAATTCCGAAACGTTGGTGTGTTCTTCCAAAGACAAGGGTACTTATACGCCTTGAGGTAGCCAGCTTCCGATAGGACACCCTGTAAATCCTACGGAAGCCACCCTATTGAACTCGTCGAACGAGACTCTATTTCTGGCACTGTATCTCTCGAACAGCTCCCATTCGTTTGCACGCGTTATATTCCTCTCCATCCTCGGAAAGTCATTTACTGGTCAATCGTTCTTCTTATCCTGGGATTGCGGAGAAAACGCTTGAGTCGCATCGGGGGGGGAGAAAACGAATACGTGAACGATACTTTCACTGAATCGCTCTTCATCGCAAATACGGTTCCATTCGTTTTCTTTCGATCCGTCAGAAACGTTTTTAAAGTCATTTATATCGACAAATCTTAGCTCAGACGACTCTAAGTCGAGGGAAACTCTCTTACGACTCGGTTGCGTCTGGAGACGTTTTCTAACTTTTCTTGTGTAATGGAATTTCGATTAAAAATTGTCTTCGTAACTTTATCTTCACTTAGAAGTTAGAGGGTTCTGAATGTTCCAATACTTTGGTCGAATGTAGTTTCTATATTAATTAAGCTTTCCAAAGAAGACAGCTCTATGAAGAGTCACACCTCACGGACGCCGTGGAACGTTGGTCCATTTCGAGTAATAAATCATGATCAGCCCGTTCGAAACACCATTACGCAAGACAAATGATACCACCGTGAAATAAAATTAATTGTCCTCTCCCCGGATGCCACAATTACTCAAAGCGTAACGCGACCACTTCGATTGCGTTATTAGCACTCGAGAACGGAACCGCGGGATACTCGAGCCCATTGCTAACGATATCTCGGGATGACAGTCTCTTTCCATCAGCGACGTCCCGAACCGAGAGCACTCAACTTACGGAAGACGCTGGACAAAGAGCCCCGCTGACACAATACCTGAACGCATTCAGCCAGGGGAAATCGAATTAGTCGCTTCCGTCGAGATTCAGCTTGGCGCTCCCTCGTATCAAGCTCCTCGACTTTTATATTCCATCGGCTTTTCTTCAGTTCCCTTTGTGCTCGTAGGTTTGCGTGTGGTCTCCTTTGGGCCGATACAGTCGCGAGCCAAGCGTTTCGCCGGCGATGCGGCCAATTTACTCGACACGTCGCGTAGCGTCGCTTAAATTGTCTCTTCGATCGCTATATTAATAGCTAGGAATCGTTGTAAAAAATTATGCGACACTTGTGGAGCGTTCTAAATTTGTTGCTGTACAGAATTATAATCGATGATTTGTATACAATAACGTTTTTACCTAACCCCAAACAGCAGCAAATGGATGACGAGTAACGTTGGTCTCCCGTGAGAGTTGACCTGTTACAGATACATATGTGACGCGTGGTACCAATCATGTTTAGAATTCTGGGAGTACACACGTGCACTAATTGAATTGGTTATTTCAGAAACGACACACGTAGTGTTTCTCGGAAGAGCAAAAAATATCGTTTCTATTCTATCAATTCAGGCTTTAAACACATCGCGTACCGCCAATATACACAATTCACACACTGTACATAAATACGATCGCCTCGTTACCATTAAGCGTTCATTAAATTTCGACTCATTTTACCGGTGAACAATGATCCGAACAATTCGAACGTGTCTTCCTGATGCCGTTCGTCCTACGACGATTTGCATATTCAAATTCTTCTCGTTATAGGCGGTTATTATGTCGATATATATATCGCGATGGCTCGCATCGATACAGGACCCTGTGCGCCGTTAGACATTGCTCAGGTCTGCGTGTACACGACGCATTGTGGACGTCGGGACTATTGACAGTCAATGTGTTTACCTGTTGTATATGATAATTAACTCCCAACGCCAAAATTGACAATGGCGTCGCTTGTTCATTAGGTGAAACGTCATTAGCGGCGTCGATTTGTGCCCCACGATCGATTTCCTCGCGATAACGTATATTATAACGTCACCAGGATAGCGTGCCCTTCGTAATAATCAAATCCGGCATCCGAGCCGAGGATGCCTTAAGCTCCTAAAAAGAAACCGCTACGGCTCGATCGAATTTTAATTGAAACGCTGGTCAAGCGAAAAATGCAATCTCCTCCCCTGCGGTGACTCGAGGCTCTCGAATCTCTTTCTATCTTCCACTTGCGAGTACCTATCAGCCAATCAGTTCGATATGTTTGCAAGTTAACGTCTCTAAAACTAATAATCTTCAACGTCTACTCGAGACTTCGTCAGCTGACAGGATGTAATCAAGTTTCCTCTAGTTTGTCGGATCATTCGATTCAATGCTTGGGTTTTCGAGGCTTCCGGTAGTCAGAGTCTAGTTAACACTACATCGATCAACATATCAAGGAGCAATCAAGCTTCCTCCAGTTAATCAATCATTTCAGTCAGATCCAAGTATCACGATTGGAAGTAATTAACCCGGCATATGCGATCAATCACTCCGCTTTTCGTCTATGTATGTCTCATTCTCGTGATGCGCTATCACGCTGAGCCTGCTCTATCGTAACATTCTTTTCTGAGTCTCTGACTTAGACCCTGACACTTTGATTCTTACCATCTTCCAAAAGAAGGTTAAAATCGAAGGGTCGCAGGTTGAGTGCTTTCCCTTGTAATAAGTCGGCTCGAAGGTGTCGCGAGAAAGGTGTACTTAAAATCAACGCCAATTGCAAAGTGACCTTCGATTTCATACAATAGAGGGACCTACACAATGCAAAGCATATAGAATTGCAAGAAGACCCTCCAGGCGACAAGAGCCTTAACAACACATGGCTCTAGCACTTGGCCAATCCGATTGACGGATTCGCTGGTCCAATACCGTCGATAACATAGTCGCCATTTCTGTTTCAGAGAAAGCGTGAAAAGCGGGCACCACTGTTGCCCGTGCCAGGCCCCGCCGCCGCCAGTTCTCGTTACAACATCGCCCAGCGCACGCATAATACGACAAAGCTCGCAACCGGAAGCGTCAGCGTGTTGTTGCTCCGGATGTTGTTGCCCCCTACACGCTACCACAACCCCGAGTGCCGCCTCCCTGCGGCAACTGCGAGAACCGGGCGACGGAATCGCTGGCATCGCAGCGGACTCGTTGCGGATCAATGGCGGCATTCGACAATTCCGACAGGTAAGCCTCGGCTACCGACCAAACAAAGGGTTTGCCTTGCATCCACCCCCTCACAACCCTTACCCGCTCACCACCCACACACCCGTTGCGTTCACACCACCTCCTTGGATTGTTCTGAAACCGCACCACCTTCTTTATGTGTGTCAGAGTTGGCCTGTGATTACTCTGCGATTACTTTTAAATAACCTAATATAAACGAGCAAGTGGAAATTTCTTTTTTAAGGATTTACACGAAACCGTGTAATAGCGTGGGTTAATCGCTACTCGTAAGCTACGGTATCAGACTCGATCGTGTTCGATTATTTTCAATGGTAATCACGGGTCACAATTCACCCACCGCTGATGCGTGTGTAAATATCATGCTTTCATAGCGCGCGATAAGAATCTGGATGCTGCCAGCGAGTTTCGGTTCCCACCTTCTGTTCTTCATGAATTATGAACAATTCGGATACCACGCTGCAAAGTTCGCGGTACTGGGATGTAGGTCACGCGAGGCTTCCAAAGTCCGCGATAGTTGTACTTAGTTTTGATTCTTTTTCTTAGCTGAAACGAAACGACGCCGAGAATGACGATGAGAACGGCGAACCTAGTTCGATCCGACTTCTTACTCTTGCGGAGTGTATTCCATGTTTTATTCTCGCGAGTGTATAGAATTTTTAACTCTTCGCGGTTACCTGGGTTAGAAGTTGCCCCACCGTTTGCTTAGCTTTGATATTTTATCGAAAGTTTTACATTCGAAAACGAACGTTAAATGGTAACTCCATTCTACACCTACTGTAAATGAAAACAAACTTCTTCCGAGCTGCTTGAGTTTCATTCTTTCGAAAACCGGGCGCCTGAAAGAGCCATTGAAAATTCAAATTCGCGTCGAGCCAATTTCGAACTGCTACTCTTCAGCGCCTAGATTCGAACTTTAACCGCGATGACGTCTCGCGAAATATACAAGCCGTTCCTCCCAGGATTGCATCACGTTCCCATTTCTAATGAACACGTTCGAGGCAGGTGGAATGGCAACGGAATCACGTGTTGGCGGCATCCAAGATTCGTTCCGCGCGAGCGTCCGTCAACCAGCGCGCGACGCGCGGGGAATATCGTTGGAAGAAAGCGGGAATGTTTCCGTTGTTGGGCGCCGCTGTGTCGTTGTTTTCGCTGCTTGTATCGTTGATGATCCGTCCGATCGGTGTTCCGAGATCCCGAGTACGTGTTCGTCTCTGTGTGCCCCTCACCCAACCCCCCGGCTGCGTGCACCTACTTTGGGTTGCTCACGATGTTTTCCTCGTGTTTGGACTCCCCGTTGCGCTGTCACCTTGTTAAAACACCGCCCTCGGGGAATTTCAATTTCCCCGGTTCGCACGCGTGACTGTCCACCCCCTACGCCACCCCCAGCGAACCGCCATTTGGTTTTTCTTGTCTATCCTTTCTTTACTCTCGCGTTTCAATGCCCCGCAGGCCTGGCGGCGTTGCTAGAAAGCCACCGACGAGAACCAAACAACACTTTTGTGGAACAGGCCTGAGCACTTTTCGGGGGTTGAGATAGGGGAGTTTGTACGACTCCGTGGGTAGGAAGGGAATCGAGATGGAAGTTTGGTGGACTTTTAGAAGGAACGGTGGAGGATCTGCGATGGTATCTTGATTTTGGTGTTGTTCTAATCGTTGGTACACGAGAATTCGTGGGAGTAAGTAGCCATTTTGCAATGGAAGAACTGAACTTCTCTATGAAATCATGCATCTGAAATGTGAGAAATTTAGTAAGTCATCAGGAGTCGTAGAGAATCTGAGACGAATCTGTTGAGAGGATCTTGCGATTCCGTTATTATCCTTGGTGCTGTTACATGATTTATCTTGGAGGTGGATTTTCGATAGCCATTCGATGAAAATTAGAGGTAGAAGACTTTCGCAGTGTATATACGTCAGAAAGTTAATTTTCCTCCTCTCGACCCGAATTGTGTATAATTTTCTCTTTAGAGTTATTTTAATTTTATTCGAGTACCATTATTCGACCGGAGGAAGCTGCTGGTACTCAACTGAATAACTGAAAACCTGCGCACTCGTTCCTAATAGAAGTCGATTTTGCTAGATCTCACTTTATCGCAACATGAATTTGTCGAACCTCCTAACTCTTTATTCAAAGCTTCTGCTTCGTTTGTGTTATCTATTAAAAATCGAAATCGCAAGCTGCGTACGTCAGCAATCGATGAAATGAATTCAAGCGTTTGAAGTTCCACGAGCAACCCTCTTTATCGACGAAACACGCTCGTGCTGCCACCTAGCCGAGGGTTGGAACATTAGCTGGAAACAACCCCTAAGCAACAAAGTCTCTGTACCGACGGATACCACGAAGGGGTGGAAAAAGCCGACCTGCGATAAGAAGCTTATTCGAGTCGCTGATAAAAGGTCTGGTAAAGCTCCATTTCATAGATGGCACCGTGTGCGAAGAATAGTTTGCTTCACGTGAAATAAACATCACGGAAATGCTCACTGAGCGAGGCTCCACGAGTTCCATAGAGGTCCTGCACGCGTGATTGATCACTTAAGACCACCTAGTACTTAATTGCAATTACAGTTTTCAACGATACAAAATCGTACTTCATCGTTCAGGATGTCAAATTAACTAAGACGTTAAAACGGGTAAAAGGCACTCAGTTTCTAAAAGAATGTATTTGTCCTCATCTCAAATAACACATTCTTTCGCTCCGCTATGTATTTTAATCGTTTTTATTCCAAGAAGTTATAAGAATTCATTTATATTCTTTATCGTACAAGGCTTTTACGAATTCCTCGTCACATTTCACCGATACATTCCACTCGCTGTATCGACAACAAATTTCATACGAGCCTACTTTCGTAAGTGCTTTCTTTCAGAGATATAACCTTTGAACTCTTCCGGTGCTGCGGGCGTTTATAAGCGATTGACCGGTCGGTACAGTCGTTACGTGAACGCCTGCACGCGTTTTGACGATTGTTGAATCGAAAACGTTACAGTTATGGGTTGGAGAGAGTGTTTAACACGTCGAATTCATAAAGTATGCTATCAACCCTATAAATCGAGCAAGATTTCGTAATCGTGTGATGGAATTTTCATCGCCATCAACAGGGACGGACAAATAACCACCGAAGAGGGGTTAATTTGCTTATTCTCGAGAGGAGATCCTCGACGAGCACGGATCGGGTCGTCGTCGTTAAATGAGATTCAGGACAAAAATGGAACGAAGAGAAAGAGTCGTGGCGGGAAATAGAAGGGGGGAGGGGGTACGCGACATTGTTAGTTTAATTATCTCTCCTTGGCGAGGCGAAACGCTTCGTAACCGTATAGATACCTATGGCAGAGGGTAGGGAAGAGCGAGGATGCACTTTGTACGTGATTTTGGCCGGAAGCCAACGGATTATAATCATGCCCAGGCATGTCGTGCACGGAATCAATGTTCACGCCGTGGAACCGCGACACGAAGCGTAATTGGGCCCTTCTCTCACGCCCCTGGCGATTAACTGTCTCTTTTTCCGCCGAAATTGATGGACAAAAGCTATTTTTCGGCGGTGGCATCCTTCGGTTAACGAGTTCCGGTTTCATCTATTTGTGGGGATATTGTCTTCTGGAATATTGGCGTGGTCGGAGTTGAGGAAAATTAACGTTAAATTACTTTGGTTTAATAACAGACAGTAGAGAATAATTTGGGATTCGTTATGCGTTTGTTTTGGTACTTTTCCTATTTCGGTATTGCGTTGCTAATTATAGGGAAAGCCTCGATCATATTACTTGTCTGACACAGGATGCGTCCGCTGACTTATTCTACTTCCTCAGAACAGAATTGACACGGAGCGTTCTTCTACCGCGGCACTCGTCATCAAAATTTTCTACAAATCTAAATGCAATTGCCGATATTTTTCATTGCTTCGTTCATCGTGTCTAATAAGTAAGAAAGTTTAACTGCGAACCGATACGGCACGGAGGAGATGTTCTCGATGCATAAAATAGAAAGATCTCGAAGTAATTTTCGTGTCGTGTGGCTATAATAATAGAGTTCTCTATAAATCTGGGACAGTATACGTGTTCCTCGCCCATGGAAGCGCATCCTGGGAAATGAAGCGGATGGGATCCGAGACTTTAAAAGCAAGGATAACGGTTTTTACGTTTTTATCGCGTGCAGGCGATCTTAAGCGCGGCCTGAGCCAGAGAACTGTTCTTCTTTGCACGAAATCTATCAGGCTGCTCGTGTCACCAATGCAGCGAGATACGTGGTGGATTTGATGAAAAAGGGGAATGATACATCTAGCCAAACAGACGAATGAGAAATGGAGAACAAAGGGGAGTGAATTTAATTTCTGTGAGCTTTCTCAACGCTGACCAAATAACAAACTATATTTATTCACTATTTGCTCGTTCCGTTATCCCAGAGATTAAACGTACAAATTCTGTTTCTTTGGATTGTCCGACGTTTACTGATAATTGCTTGTTTGGCCTTGGGAAACCATGCACATACATACACACTTCAGTTGATTTTGAAAGTTCTCTGAGACTAAGAGGATTTCATTTGTACGAAATAGTAACAAAAGAGTCTCTCTGTTTGTACTATACCATTCTCGTTACAATTGTGTTCGCGACACTCTCCACTTTTCCATCGACAATAGTCACTTGAATTGGAACGCGTTAATTAAAACAACCCTTGTAACGACCTTCTTGTAAGCCCACGCCCCAATACACATACTCGAACACAGCGAAACGTCACTACTTGTCCAAAGTTGTAAATAAACTCAGGTACTCCCAAAACTTGTCAACTAACGAACACCTATTCGTTAAATGTCTGAAACGCAATTTTCTTTCATCTTGGTGTATCTAATGCATTTAAATATATGAATAAGTTTCCATCTATGCAACTGGTTGTTCTCTGTAAGAAATCGATGGCGCATACTTTGAGAACATTAAATACCTCAATTTTCTTGCAAGAAATCTGCAAGAAACTCCACTTCGCACCTCGACATAGATCGATCACTCAAAGTATGCTCCACTCGTTTCTATTGGTGTCGATCAGGGAATGACATGTTTTTTTTACTTCTCGATTGAATGATCTGTCTTTGATTCGATTCACGAAACACTTATGTCTAAATGTATATTGTGTGTATTTCTGTTTAAGTCGCTAATCTCCAACAATTACAGTGAAAATGTTCAAGTAACGTTCAACACGGTTACAGTTTGATGAACACTGATTTTATTATGTGTACGACAAAATTTGAGTTTGCATAAATACACTCATTGTTTAATTAAAAAACCACCCAGTACACCGATATGATATAAACACCAAAGAAACACAAAGGGTAGTTTCCTTTACAGAGGACAAAATAAAATTCACGAAACAAAAGAAAATGGCACGAACGTTTGAATCGAGAACCTCGTGCCCGCATATCATTCCCAGCCGTCAGAACAACTCCGATCGCGCTGGAGGAGCAGACAGTCGACCGGAACGGATTAGTCGCTGATTCGCCAGCGAAATCCCCCATAAATTTTCGAGAACGTCGAGACATGAACTCGTGAAAGGCTCGCCACGGCACTCTGGATCAATTGCGGTGTCTGAGATGCACGCTTTAATCCGTGGATTAAGCTATTAGACTATTACGCGACTCGAGACCCGAACGAAGACGCCGCAGCCGTGTCCGTGTTCTACGCGATGATAACGATAGTCGGCGTTATGGTCGTAGCCCTGGAGCCTGTACACACGTTTCTCGAACGATTAGCACGTGTGGAATATGCGCGAGCACGTCGTGAACGTTCATAACGCCCTGCACGAACAGGATACGGGACAAACGTTATCAGGATACGTTGCTGATCGCGCAGGCAAGACAGTATCGCGTTTAGTGGCTTTGCAAACTAATTATTCACACTTCCCGCGTTTCACGATCCAAGAAAAGTCGAAAGGGAATTTTCGAGGTAGTAAAGATCGCACACGAAGAAGAGACAGATTCTTTTTCCTCCCGAGACACGAGCCCCCTAAAGATTCGTCCTGTATCGATGGCATCTACCGTCATTTAGATAAAAGCTATCTCTCGTCCCAATTTCTAGAATCATCCAGTACACAGAGTTACGTGATTCGGACGCGTCGTTACAAGGGCGAAGAATTTTCGTTACGCTTCGATACGCGTGACCTGATAACAGGGAACCTCTGTTTCACTCGTAATGGCTCGTGACGGAGGGAGGTTTTTGTCGCGCATTTCGGAAGCTATGAGGAAAATGCTTCATCGGAGTGGCAGGGTAGAAATAGGCGTGGAAAATCGAATTGGCGTGTGTTCTCGATACATAGCTCTATCGTACATTTTTTATACTATAATGGAAAATCATTGTTCTACGCGACTTTACTTTCGAATCTTGACTTCGTGCGATATTCTATATCTTTTACCTAACTTTTCGTTTGTTACTCTCTCGGGACGATGCCAACACCCGTTGGCATTATTAATTAAATGAAAACATTCTACCATACGGTAAATAAAATTACCCATTAACCTAATTTTCATTCAAAGTATCTGCTGTCGTTGATTCCACATTAATACTCGTAAAAATTTCTACCGTGATTAAATTTTATTTACTGACTATCGGAGACTACATAATCAAACATTTATTCTGGTATTTACTTTTGTGACTTCACCCAAAATTCAAGTATTTCATAGAAATTCATTTTCGTTGACATTTAACTTCCAAAATTAATTTGTTTAGTTACGTGTTAAATTATGCTTGTGCAGCCTTCAATTAAACGTAATTAAGGGTTCATTTATTTCGAGAACCGAATGAGCAAACTTTTGAACGGTACCGTACAACCTCGGAGTAAAATGGGACAGTCCGTAAATGAGTTACAAGTTCAGTCCACGAAAATTAAAACATAATGTAGCGCCGTGTCGACAATTCCCGAAGTATGTTCGTGTAACGGTTCGTTGACGGCCAGGTCTCGCGAAACGATGAACGAGAATTACCAATTTACAAAAGAGCCTCTCGACCGTCGAAGGTCGATATCAATTTCCCTTTCTTTCATTGAATGCCTCTCATTAAAAGGGATCGAATAAAAACCGCTCGGTGATTCCCTCGAGTTCCTACTGTTTTTCTCCCCCTTTATTTGTCCCTGTAGACGTTTTTCCGCGGCACGTGGACGAAAAATAGAACGAAAAGAGCACGTTTAATCGTGGGTGGAAACAATCGGATGAAAGAAGCGATTACGAACAAACGGAAGTGGCGCTGAATCTTTTAGGTCTGTTTTTCCAAACATTGATACTAGAAGTTCGGTACCGTCGAAAAGAATTCCCAAATACCAGACTTTCTTCGGTCCGAAAGAAGATCCTCTTAACGAGTCTGCGCGGTTAGCGAGGACGAGTCGGATTATCTTTGATTCATGGAATAATTCAGTGCTGAGGGTTCTCAGCTGAGATTAGGGTCGATGGGGCGATATCGACGATATTGTGTCTCGCCGCAGCTCTCCGAAACACGGCATTAACTATTAATCCGTGCGTTGTTTTGCGCGCATGAGATGCCATTCGCATCGGATTGAATTTTTGAATAAAGGAATAAACCGTGCGTTTTGAAAAAAGTTTTACTCGAACCAAGAGATATATATTTTGGAGACGTAGAAGCTTTGTACAAAAGGAATATCATAGGAATTTTTTCCATAAGTTTAGAGTAGAGTTATCGGCAATTTCAACAATGGATCAAAAGCAATGCACTACAGTGCGAGCAATTGTCGGTGTTACTCGATCACAGGAGGTCGAAAGAATCCCTATCGAACGTTCAAGTGGAATTCTGTTGTCTTTCGAAACAACGCTCACTGAAACATAATGCGAAACACGTACAGCTCATTCCTGTCTGCATTGGCTACAATCCGCCCGTACAGTCTCGCTCGAATCCGCAGCAAGCGTTCTCCAGACAGTCTGGGGCTTCTCCATCTCGTTTATTCTAGGGTAATGCGATAGATTATTTTTACGCGGTCTAAAGCTCAATGGGACGTGCGCGATTTTTTTATTAAATGCAAGCTTGCGAATTAAATCGTACGATTGTTGTGTCATTTACGGCTGACGATAATTTACGCTAGTATTTAGTTTTCCATGGAAAACATTTTTAGACGTTTAGTCGCTTCTGCAAGCACATTTTAGATTATTGGATCCTATTATCCCGATGGTATAGTTTATAGAAATAAATTAAGAAATGTTTAGCGTTGATACGATGTTTCGATAGAGCTAGTACACGTCTGATAAGTTTCTAGTTTAAACGGAATAATACAATGATAAAAAAAAAAGATAATCACACTCAAGTTTGATCTGCAAATTGTGTTCGAGTTGCAATAATTTTGCTAATTTTATATTATTTGCAGGATTTCTCTAGACTTTGAACCGATACTATTAAATATTTACAGTGTTATCACATATGTTCAATATTGTCAATTGTTTTTCATGTTATCGGATAGCTTCAATGTAATTCAACATGATCGAACGTTACGTTCTCAATGTGACATCGATTCCGTGTCGTAAATTTGTGGCGCAGCTCACTGGTAGACGCTGAAAGTTTTCGTGAAAATTTCACAGTGGAAATCATCGTTATCCGTGCTGCGGAACTTCCGATTTTCCCGCGGTGCATTGCACTTTTGGAAGCAGACGAGGTTCAGTTTCAAATATTTAAAAACCGGCGCCGTCACACGACCTGGTTCCGATGAACCAGTGGAACACTTAAACGCGTCTGGAGCACCGTAGACGAGGGGTTCTTCGGCAACCACGACCGTCTTCCATCGACATCCGAAACTCGCCATTTCCTAAAATTATCTGCTTGGAATATCTTGCAACTTTTCTGCATAATATTACGATATGTACAAAATTCATGACGTCTCGAGTTATTACAGCGTAGGTACACCACATCGGTGTCATCACTATTTCGAACACTATCTTTCACAGTACTGCAATTTATTATTTTCTCGCGTTGTTTAAAATAATATCTGAATTTTTCCTAAATTTTACATCTGGGCCAGTTCCATAGAAAAAGGTACAACTTTCGAAAAGATGAAAAACTTGGATGAAGACTTCGTTTGAATAACTTCCTTTGTCATAAAAGACTGTATCAGTCGTTAACCTCGATCACCTTCGTAACAGGATACGCGTAACCCCGATTATGTCGGATTATAGGGAAAAAAGTTAAATAATCGCGCCTCGAGTATCATTCACTCCACCCTCCGCCCTGGTTTTTCGACTACCCGGCCACGCAAGGAAAAAGTTACATCCTCGCAGCGAGAGCGATCTACTCCCCTCGCCAGTGGCTCGCTGATGCGAATCCAATTCTTCATCTTGACGTCTGTCATCGCGAGGAAGAGCGACGACGCTTATCTCTGGACGATACTTCTCGAGGTGGAGACGATCTGTGAAAGGGGAAATTTTGAGGAATTATACTCGACAAATTGTTATCGGAATAGTCTTCTCGCCTGTCAACTTGGTAAACTGTTCCATTGTTTCGAAAGTTGGGAAACCTTGCGAAGTTTGGCGATGGTCCTTCAGAGGTTGTTCTTCTTCTCTAAGAGAGTATCGCATTGTGTATCTTCATCTGTCTCGAGTTCTTTGGATAATGTCTTCCTATCTAAAACGGAAGAGCATATATCCCTTTATTTAAAGAAGAATGTTGATATACCACGCGAGGCACTTATCTACATCGCCAAAAATATTATCGCTCCTGTTACCAACATGCCAAAGCACACGAGGGAGAAATTGTTTGGACGGAAGGAGCAAATATTTTGGCGGCTAGAACAACTCCCCGTGGATCTAGCGTCACGACGTCTAGAGCTCATCGATGTCCCCGTAAGTGGACCAACGTACACAATTCGTCTCGAAGGTTTCTACACTTTCGTTAAAATAACAGTTTTACACGAGGTATAAGTAATTTTTATTTATTACCCTACACTAACTATGGGAACAGTACAAACGTCTCCGAGGCTATTCGTCGGCAAGTCGTTGCTTTTATTTCGAACTAGGAAATTGGAAATCATAGTTTTCCACTTGAAATGTATCAGGATTTCTTTTTACGTATTAACATCAAATTAATTTGCGTATATACAGTCAGTCTCATGAGTATCGGTACCCTACCGAAGAAATTTGTCTAAATTAAATGACAGGTTCGATAGACATCACGGATGGTATATATTTATAATATAAAATTTATTTTGAAACTTCAAACCCATCAATTAATTTAGACAAACGTCTTCGATAGACATAGAAGGTACGAATATCTATGGGATCGACTGTATGAGATTGCCTATTAATATTTAACAACGACGCCGTCTTACTATTTACAGTAATTTTCGGTGTAGGGTTTACGTTTGCCTCTCAAACATCACCCAATTTCCTAAATGAAATGCTACAGTGCGCAGCTCAGATGTTTGTGCCCGAGGGAGGTACTTGGCGATACGAAATTTGTTCGCATTAACGGAAATGCACGTGCAACGCTTCGACTCCGAATTGGTAGAATACACGTTACTAATGTCATTTTATCAATTGGAATCCTCGCGCCTTCCCTGCATCTCTGGTTGCGTGTACGAATCTCGAGTCGTCAAGCGTACCCTTTAGGCGCAAACATCCGAAATGCGAATGGTACACAATTGGGCGAAAATTGGGTTAGCTAAGACCATGAATACCTTTGAAAAATCAAGATACTTCGATAAACTTAATAACGGGGCTTCCAGAACGGTGACAGATGATCATTGATCTTCGCGCTTGAAATTATGGTTTGAAATATCCATCTCTCATAAATTAAAGTTTCGAAATGCGCGATATTTTCTAGGGCACACTAATATTATCGAAGTCCCGAAACCCCTCAATCTCCTCGAATTCTCGTCTAACCGAATATTTCACGCAGGTTTGCGTCCTCTTCCGCGTTCTTCTCGACGGTGTAATTTACAAACCACGCTTTCTAAGCTAGCATCTCGGAATTTCGAAGCTTCCAGGTTTGCTTAGCAGCTGCTCGAAAGACTCGAAAGTTTCTCTCGCAAAATATGCATCCCTGTAGCATCTGGCGTCGTTTCCGCCAAGCAACACGTTTGAGATAAACATTGGGTTGAACGAAAAGCTCGCTTGTATCGATGAGGTAGCTTAATGATTTTTTTCGAGGTGGTTCTCTAGGTTCTTTTTATTAGCTTGAAGTAGCTTCACGATTCCTTTTTTCCATCTTTAAGCTAGCTGTGCGAATCTTCCACCATCGAACTTGCCACTCGACCAATCATCCCTATCCTTGTCCACAATTAACCGTTGAAACGTAACCCGTGCTGATATCGCCGACTTAAAGCGATTCGATCGAAGTTATTCGCGTCTAAAGCTCGACCCACAACCATCCATCGCGAGAATCGACATCGGACTTTTCGTTCAGCCCGATACAACAATTCGTCGAACGTGCTCGAAACCGTACCAAATCCTCCCCAACAAATAGTCGAGGCTTCGCGGAACCCGAGGCTGAGCGGCGATCATTAAGCTATCTCGAGCTCGCAAGCCAATCGGCTTAGCTTACATCCAGTTCAGCTAGTAGGCTAACAAGGCCCTGGATAAGATTAGACTGCCAATCCGTTCCCATTATCAGAGGCGAAATTTCACCAACGATACAAATCGTCACGCGACACAGTCAGTCCTCTTCAGCAGCTCGTCGTGTCGTCAGGTTCTGGGTTCATCTCTCTCATCCTGTGTTTGTCGACGAGTCCATCCATGTCACGCTGTTGGTAGAAAGTTCATCGGGTAGAGATGCAACGCGGAGCTGGGTCATTCTTGACCCATTGACAAAATCCTTTTGAAAATTTCAGACCCCGTCGCGAACGTGTTAAAGTGCAAATCGTAAGCGCAGGTTACGTTATCGTCTAGAGAATCAAATGAAGAAGGAACGCAGTTCCGCGAACGATGTTGGATTGATCCCAACTCAGCCATAAAACGGTACGAGTCAAAATTGACCCAGCTCCGCAGGCGATTAAGCAGCCGCGCTATTCCTACAGGAATAACATCGCGAGTCCGCCACGCCATCAGCTCGCATCATCCATTAGCGTTCTTTTGCATCGTTAAGCTCCTCGGATGGAGTCGATCGGGATTTCCACCTTACATGCCCGGATAACGCGAACCACGCAGAGCTTCCCATTCGATTCTTCGCCAGCACTCTCCACCCCGCCACCCCTCTTGCCACCCCACAGCCCCCTGGCCCCGCCCCAAAAGTAACCCCGAGAAATCTTTAGTTCTAGCCGAAGCGAGTCCTTAGTCTAGCGGTAGCGCTGAACTAGTAGTGGTCAGCTTTAGATGATAGAGGATTCATTGAGTGTCCACGCTTGTTCGAGCCTCCGTTCACCCAAACCCCGTACCCGCGATCGAAGAGTAAAGAAAGACAGCCCTAGAGAAGGATTGACGAGGGACGAGGCGACAATCGATCGCCAACGATCGCGCGTTCATACACACGTCTGCTTTCTCTATGAACGTACTCTTTTACTGTCAGTCTCTGTTCGTCCGGCTTTCAGACGATATACAAGGTGATACGCTTCGCTGAACGACCCAGAACAACTCGTGAACTCCTCGTGTGAACGTGTCGAACGGAGATTGCGTGGGCTCTAACGGGATCACATGGTGCAACGATACCGGCTTGTTGGTGGTTTGTTTAATCGTTGAAGCGCAGGAACACCCTCAGTTTTCGCGATGAAACGTCTGACTATTTTGGTTTGTTTATCACTATATCGATTACAACCAAAGTACTGAAGGTGATCTTGTTTCGACCAAACAAAAAAAAAAAGAAACAAGGTACCAATGAACCTGATCCTTGTACCTTAAGTTATTCCACCTAACGTTATGCTCCGGATACTGTGCTCCTATTTCAGGAAATTACGAAGAAATGTTCTTCTGAAATGTTGCATCGTCTTTCAGGGACACATGTCTCTTCCTTCGTGTAAATCCACGCAACTTTTATAGAAAGCACTCTTCCGTAATTCCAGAAATAGAAGACAACTTTTAGTCGGCAAAGTTAGGTGGAACAGACTACGCGTTCCGTTTAATGCCACGAAGTTTTTGTTTGAAAGTCGTTTCGGACAACGAGCGGTTTACGAGTAATTCGACGTCTGTGGCTTAAATGAATCGCCCTGTATGTGGGGAATTCGAGAGAAGAGGTCGCTGTTTTCGGAGATGTTAGTATTAAAAATAAACACATAATTATTACGTGGTGATAAAGCTGTTTGAACCAACGAGTACAAAATCATACCTAGATACACGAGAAGTTGACTATTGTACTTGTCAATGTAAAATTCCTCAAAGATGGAAGTTGTTTGCATCGGTAAGTCAAACTAATAACTGCCGTTTTGAGTGAGTTTCTGTAGTCTGGTTCGGCAGATAAGATACGGCTTTCGAAGTTCAAACAATCGCGAGGATCAGTTGTATGCGACTACGAAACTTGAGAGAGCGGTGTTGACCACTATACAGGAAATTTCTGTCGCTTTGATGATCCCAGGTCCTTGGAGTTGATGTCGTTTCGGAGGTTCCAGATATAAGACGCGTCGTTTTGGAAGAGTGTTTCAAAGTTTCGCAAACATGGCTCTTAGCTTCTTCGGTTTCGGGATCCGAGTATCGTCAGTGTTCGAAGATTCGCTCGCGAAGCCAGTTGCATTCCTGGTGAATTACCCAGAAACTTTTCTATATGTCTATTATCTACAACTTTATTAAAATCACTCAAACACAAATAAAACACGTTTGCTTGCGTAGTTAAAAGTTACACCGAAGTATAAGAATGCATTTAAAAACGTAATTCTTCCAAAATGGCATCGACTCGCTCTTGAAAATCTCGAACGACCCTCCGTCAGCCTTAAATTCGAAACCCTGAACCGCCCTAGCAGCGGCAGTAGCGTACGAGTGTGTTTAAACAGCTTTATCTCCACCAATGTTAAAAGAATCGATCATAGGGAGTCTATAACGTCGTCTCTCGAAGCATCAATCTCCACCTCCCGAATCACCCTGTGTACACACCTTGTCTTTTCTCACGTAATCCATAGTTAGCCTTGTCTTTAGTCATCCATTAAACACTGCACCTGTGCCTATGTAAAGAGTTCTTGTGACCGAATAACAACGTGCTAAAAACACGCCCAGTTCCCCTGGTGGTGCAAATCGTCGTCGACGACAATGCCGACGACTCCGCCGCCGCCCATGGCCATGGTAACCGGTCCAGGGTCTGGTTCCGGTCCTCAGGGCGCCCAGGGGGTCGTACTCTGTCCACGTACGCTGTCGCAGGTCCGACGATCACGACTGCGAAGGGCCCTCACCGAGGCGACCGCCGAGACCGTCAACTACGTCAAGACGGTGGGAACGATTATCCGATAAGACCATAATAATGCCTGAATAACCGCCTACACCGTATTGTATCTTGCATCAAACACACACGGACGCACAGACATTGCCACCGCGAGGGCTATGTTCTTTTGGCGTTTACTTTTTTCCTACAAATACACAGTGTCCTATAACTGGCGAAACAAGCGAATAGAGGGCGATTGAATAGAACATGGAGAATAAATCGCTTGTACCACCAGTTACGGAACACCGTGTATAACTATGGTTCTGCGAAGCTAAATCCGTACGCAGAAGTAAAATTCCAAAATTAAATTACCTCGGGAATTGGCTTAAAGAATCGATTTTCTTCGAAATTAATTTTTTCCAATCAATTCCAAAAGAACACAGCTACTGTGAGAAGGAACCGATGATACTCTATTCACGTATTTCTCTGCAAAGAATGTCGGCGACCGAGAACGAAACCCTACGATCCTCAATTCTGACGAGAGGCTGATCAGCTTTTTAGGTTTCTCTCGGGATGATTGAGTTTCGCTGAATTTATATTAATACAAAAATGATCGAATAGTTCTCGCACCTTGTGTGGTTTCTCGGTGAAAGGGGAGACTTTTCGTTGGCAATGGGAGCAAATGAAGTAGAATGGCTTCGTTGACTACACAGTTTATAAACGGACATATATTCCAGGAGTAACATCGCGTACAAATTCGAAAATGTTCCACGTGTTATTTCTAGAATTTTATTCCGAAGAGGACTGTAGATGCCTGGAACGTCGATGTGTAAAATAAATAATCTTTATTACTTTTCAACTGTATGATTTTAAGTCATTTGCAGAATTGTAAGCGACTCTTTATCGAATACTATCGTATTTAATCTTTTAAATAGGAAAATAGAGCTCGTCTCGGATCAAATTTAAATTAAATCGCCAACAAATTCCGCGCTTTCAACCTCTTTGCAGAGAATCGTCCCCAGATCGTATCGTGGTTTCGACCTTACCCTCGACACTCGCATACGCGCAATAACTATGCGGCATGCATTTTATCGCGCGTACGCGCGGCTATGTCCCCGGCCACGTAGTTAGCGTCACTGACCTATAGAGTATGCCTCTCACCATTATTCACAACCACGCTATGAAGTATTGCCGCCAATCCATCAACTTACTTCTCTCGCCAACCATGACCCGCATTCTCGAACGATCAAAATACCGAAAAAGGATGTGTTATAAAATGAAACTTCGCGTCCCTGCTTCGTTCTCCGTTAAAGTTCTTTGGCGACGAGCGCTCTCGACTTCGAAAGGTAAGCCAATTCTCCATAGCGATTTCTTCGACGAGGAAAACGCGTCGCAACGATAAGTGCATCAAACTGTTCAACTTGAAAATTCTACTCCGATATCGATAGAAAAGGTAATGCCAAAATATAAACATTTACTTAGACCTAGGAGACATGAAATTTAATCGATCGATACTTGCGCTTTTAGTGTATAGTGTTATTGAGAACGACGGAGATAGCAGATGCTGGTTTGGAGTTGAAAAGGAAATGCAATTCTAAGGAAGAAAGTTCTAATTAATATATATACTTCAAAGCATATAAAAACTTCTACCGAAACTTGAACGAGTCGTTAAGCTCGAAGTACAAGAAACGCCATGCAAGACGATGGAAGTGGGTTCCGACAACTTTTACTGTGAATCGTTAGAGTCGTAATTAAAGCCAGCTCGTAAATTGTATTTTTTTTACATTTTTATAGTTGTTTCCTTACCACCCGAAGAAGCAAACAGCTAAACGAGATTGCTCGAGAACGTGATGCTATATTTAAACGTCGCTATCCTAATTTGTACACTCTTAAGTAAACTTGGTAGTACGAAAAATGTAAAAAAAAAAAATGAAGAGAAGGAAATATTCCGAAGAAATATTTTGAAAGAAGTGCTTTCCAAACCACACTTACTATAAATCGCATTTCCTATTCTACTTCGAGCTACCATCTCGTCACGCTAATATATTCTATCAGTTATGTCTGCGTTCCATAAGTTTCAGTTCGCGTTCGTAGGAAGCGTAGGCGGATGTCGAGTCGTCCAGTCGATTTTTTTGCGACTATGGCGCGAAAATCGCGAGCCGCAAGCGTAATTAGTTGTCCAGCCACATTTTTTTTTTTTTTTTTGGCCCGTATGAAAATCGCGTATTTCGAGCGTCCCGACGGGAGGAGCACGATTTAATACCGTGCTCGCCCGAATACGTTTCCTTTGTTCTCCACTTTTCCGCGCGCTTTGTGGAACTGACTTTGCCCGCGTCCGCCGGATTTACGATCCGGAATTTTTATTCCATGAGCGCCACGGGGACATCGTAAAGTCCCAAGGAATAACGGGAGATTACCGTTTCGCGTCTTTTAAAGGTGACGTCTATTCGGCTCGTTTGCCCGCGCTTTTCATCTTCTGTTGACCGAGGCCTTTGCCGAGGGACCTCAGACCTGAAACGACCTCTGCCGCTGTTTGCTGAATACAGCCAATGTTTGAGGACTGGTCGATTCTCCGATGCATAAATTTCATTTAATTTTTTGAGGAACGGAACCTTTTGAATCGCTCATAATGAAATTACTCGGTTCACGAGGTTGGTAGACGTCCTCGACAGATTTGGCGCAGGATACATTATTACTAATTATTTTAACACATTCGCAACCGATAGATATACGTTTCTAATACCGAGTACTGACGAAAGTAATACAATTTTGAAGCTGGACATCGTAAATTTATTTTCAAATAATATGTTTCGAGATATCAATGTTGTAGATGTGTAGTGTATAAAGTAAAAAGATTTTCATAATTTTTTCATAACCAGGAATAGAATTTGAAGTGACGTAAATTCACGTCAGCAGTCGCGAATATGTTAACTACTACTTTAGTTTCCTTCGTTTCCTTTCGAGTTTTGGTCTCCCACTCGCAAACCATATTTCTCAGTTAATCCCTTGTTACGCATTAAAAAGAACGACGGTAGATTAACCGAAGGAATAAATCCGAGACCGTAATTCTGTCTCTCAGAGGCGACGGCTGTTAGGCACGTTTGTTCGCGCTTTTCATCCTACGCTGGTCGAATACAGAGGCCCGAACGAATCTCTGATGTTCGTTTTTGGAAACGTACACGACTCGCCGGAAACGTGCACACGGTAAATTACAATGCGTCTCTTAGCGCACACGACGGTGAAAAGCCAGCTTCGAAGTCCGTTTTGCTTGAAAATAGCCTCAACATTAAATTTATCCTTCGCTGGCTTCTGCGGTATCTCGAGAGAAATTTCGATATAAAGGAGCCATTGTTCACGAATTTCTTCATCGATTCGTTTCATTATTTTAAGTGGTCGAGTAGTCTCTCGTTTTCGAATTCATTTAAACCTGCAAAATTAATCGAATAATGGTTACCTAACCAATTCGCTGCCAGGCAAATTTAAAGCGTCAAATTTAAAAAATTCATACTAGCGCATGCTTTGTAAGAACACAACGATCCATAACAAAGCAAAGAAATTATCGACTTCTAATCCCTCAAAATTATTTATCGCCGTCGTTATTAAGCGAGCAGCGCGGCTGGCATTTCGGCGATGTCTTGGATAATTTGATGCGTTACGATCGCGCCATGGCGACCGGAAGTCTTGGGCCAACTCGACGAAGTCTTAGCATACTTGCTCCTTATCGAACGCGAACGAGCGTCGGGCAAATTTGCCGAATAATAAAATTTCACGTAAACGAGATCTCCGGAGCTCTTTTCTACTTCAAAGTATCGTTTCAGTGTTTTAATATCGTACTCGACACGGTTGGAATTATATAGCTTCAGAGCAGTTGAAAATCTACGAACCTGATACTATCAACCGCCGTGTTCATCCTTTATTTTAACAGCTTTTCAAGCAGGAAAAGTTCGTCGTGATAACAAATAAATAAACGACTAGAGTAAACAAGAAATGTCCCGATCGGATACGCTGGGCTCGAATAACAGGATTTTCGAGTGCCGGTTCGTTGGAACGATGAATAAACACGACGTGATTACGCGTGCCGGTGGCTGTTAGCGAGAGAAGGGGAGAGCTCGCGAAGGATCAAATTATGTCGGAGATATTAAATCCTCGAAATTGATCTATTGGCCGTATTAAATCACGTATACCCGCCGCGACGCCTGTAATTAATATTCAACGTTCTCGCGGGCGCTAGTGTATCAAAGTCACTCGACTATAGCATTCGTTGCGTCGCAGTTGACCCACATACATAGTAAAAACATAGTAAAAATGAATCTTTTTACTATCGATACACACAAGTATGAATATTGAAGACGTACATTCCCACTCGAAGCAGTAAAATGATATCAAGACGGATTCAACGATTCGGAAAACTCTAAAGTAGTCTCCATTCGCGACGAACGAACGACAGATCAACAACAGCGGTATGATTTTCGATCGCGTTTTCCCGATTCGATAACACTGCTCGTCATTCGTCTTTCGAGGGTCATCACTGTTTCCGCTCTTCCCTTTCAGAGGGACTATTAGAGATCGTCGAGCACGTCCCGTAGAACGACGAAACGTCGCCTAAACGGGACGAGCCTCGGACGAGATAAGAGCATTACGACTGCCCGTTCGCGAACTACCGTCCTGAAAAGACTGTTATCCAGCAATTAACACTCAGGATCCATCCAGAGCGTCGGGGATCCTAATGGATGTGCCGGGATTTAATGGCGCAGTTAATCCTGACGTACGATCCTGCTGCGAAACAGGATTTTCTAGCAGGACGTCTTGCGTTTCAAGGCGCAGGTGAACGTCAAACCGTAATGCAACGCGTGACAGCCCCGGGATGGCTTTCACTATCGACACGAAATCCTGTCGTTACTCTTCGTCGCTGGGAACCAACGCGAACGATTAGACTTGGACGTACGATGCTCGTAACTTATTAAATATTCTTGGTTCATTTGAATTTTAGTAGTGACCGTTGCATTAAAGATGACAATTGTTGAGAATGCTCGAGGTTTAAAAAGAAACCACTAATATCGCTGTAATAATGTTGTGCCGTCTGCGTCCAAATTAGAAACAGTCGCGTGTAAATAAAGGTCTACCACGGTCATGTGGCTTTGTTTTACCGTACTTGGTCTTTACGTTGAACGGAAGATAATCATGTCCAAGCCAGGATCTACGAGACAAAGCCTTACTAATGAGTCTAACTGTAGTGAATTCAACAGAGAGGCGGACCATGGGAAACAAAACCACGTGACTGTAAACGGGGCTGAAATGACGGAGGCTCTGCCTTCAATAGACGCGTGTACAATAGAGTCGATGTAATATTAGGTTGTACGTTGGATATTCGTTGATTTGTAAGACAATCGTGGATAGATAACACGGCTATCATCGGTTCGAAGAGAGTATTGTCGTTACAAATAACATAGAATAGAGTGCCTTCCGAAGTTTGGAAAATTCAGAATGTATGTATAGTATGTATAGAGTTCTATTATTATTTTAAACCTTTGCAAACTTGACTCTTCGCATCTTACTTGTGCCAAAATGTTTCTCGTCGAGCTCTATTTCGTACTATTTTCAGTTTGCAAAGTATCATGAAATAGTGCTGTACAAGACCTTCGACATTAATGGAAACTGCACTCGTAAGGCATTCGTTTTCTTCCTAATTTATTTCTATGGTCTCGAACAAATATTGCGACGGCTTGATTACCATTCGTACATGATTGTTGCGCGAAACACGAAACGGTGTAGAATTAATAGCATTTTATCTCGCGAAGTGTCCGCTCACATTGTGCTTGTGCCGCATCGAGCGAAACGCGACAAGAACAAAGAGCTAAAACGCAGCCCTTTGTTCCGGGGTTTTGAAAATTGTCGCAACGGGAAAATTCGGTTTTGATAAATTGCCTCAGTGGGCATTGTTGGATATTGAAAATAGACTGGTGCGCGCGGTATGCCCGATGTTGGAATAACGATTCCTGTCGATCGCTAGATTCTATCGGGATCGATTTAATCCAATCGTAACGGCTAGAGTGCCATGGCCTGTAGATAACTGTTTACATTTTCCATCTTTTCATGCAAGCAATAGATATATAATTATTCAAATTATAGCAGGAACAACTTTGTTATTTCATCGCGTTTGACAAAATTGTCCGAATCTCAACAGCTTCGGCCGATCGTTATTCACCATAAAATGTAATCGACTCGCAGCTACCCCTACAGAAACACTAAATATCCATTTAAACTAATCGCGAACGATCTAAATCTAATTAATCGACCCGTTAGTCGTTGTTTAGGTAATCGAACGTAATGAATTGCACGCACTGATTAATTGCGATCACGGATATACAACCTTTTAAGCGAATCAGTAGATGTTATAGCGTCCCCTGGGCATGAATCTAGCTAAATCGAACAGCTGAACCGCGATAACTCGTCTAAAACTGTTAATTAAACCGAGTATTTTCTACAATCATCTTTTTTATATCGACGAAGCTTGAAACAGTAACGTCAGAGTAAAACCATTACAAAACGCCAAGCGGAGAACCGTTACCGAATCTCTAATGATGCGTGTGATTGCTAGTTGAGACAATTTCCACAAAGTCCTCTCGTCTAATTACGATACCGAGCGGCAAGAACTCTGGCGCCCACTTGAGTAGCCACTAGCTGTCCCGCGCAATCGTTCCAGCCAGCGAAATTGCTTCTCGATAAAATCTGCGCTGGGTCTATTACCGAAATTGCAGCGAGCTCCGCCGGCACGGTGTGCATAATAAACGGACCAGGATGATGCATTAGAGCGGCCGGTAATATACCGCAGCTCATTATAATTTCGCGCAAACTAACGCAAATTAACTCCGGTTAATGGAAATTCGAGGAACCGTGACTGTTTCGTCGCCGACGCCACGAGAACAAGGGACCACTTTGACGTCTAATTTACGCTGGACAAATTTTCCAGCGGGGATCCGTCAATCTTACGTGCAAAAAGGACCCGAGTGGCGGCTCGCTGCTGCGAGGCGTGGCGCGAAAATCCACAGGACATACTGACACAGTAATTCGACTATGGGGGAAGCATAGTATTCCGTGAATCGAAGGGAACTTGGAAATTCTGATTTAGACGAAGAACAAGTTTTCGCTCGAGACTAAAAGTGATTTTTGTTGCTGAAACATTTCATTTTTACTTTCATTTTACATTCATTAAATAATTTTCATTATCTTCTTACGCTTGGAATTAATTTTTTTAGTCCCTTCCCTAAAACTCTCGACGCTTATTTCTGAACGACCAACGCGTTAAACAAACCACTCGCGAGAGCTGCGTTATTCCGCGTTGACAAATATCAGCGAGCAACGAAGCAGTATTTAATACTTGTCGCGCACGAATTACGCCATACTCGCGCTCGTTGGGAAATAGGATGTATTAAATCGTAGGGGGGGAGGGGGGCGGCGGCGGCCACTTTGACGTCTAATTTTACGCCGGATAAATTTTCCAGGACGGTTTCCGGCGCGCGCGAAAAGAACGCTCGGAGCGTGGAGAGAGAAAAAAAGTAAAGTCGCCGCGAGGTGGGAAGGGGGTTCGAAGCTTTCAAGGGAGCGAATAAAGCGGTTTTGTGACGACTGAAAAATCCGGTGTTGCGCGCTCGCCGTAGGGTGAAATAAAAGACTTTTGAGACGCATCCACGGATCGAAGAGAAAAACAGTGGCGAGGGTCGAAGGGGTGGCTGCTTAATAGGGGCGGGATTCGAGTGCGAGAATAGAAGACCGCGGACGCCCGCGTTGAGTAGGTTGATGTGCTGGATACGCGTGGGTGTGTGGGTGCGTCGCGAAACACGGAACGGAGGGAAACGAACGGAGGAAAAGTCGGAGCTGCCTTTTTTCCTATGTCAGAATTAACGAACTCTGTTTCCGTTTTTCTACTTGGAACGGGATACGGATAATCGATGGAGACGCACATTTTTACGGAACTTCAATACGAAACAATTGGAAATGAATCTCGCGTGGCACTTTCTCGTTCTATCGACCGATTAGCTTCCCTTTCGCGTAATTTCCTTCTACGTCTAAAAATGACCAATGATCGAAACCGTTTACGTGGAATTATTAATACATGCTCCCTGAATAATTCCAGAATAGCTTGCATGACCTACGATTTCTTTCGTTCTTAATTATTAATAAAACTACAATTTCTATATACCAGAAATCACTTTCGTAATCCACCTGCCGTCAAATAATTCAGGCTACGTCGAGGGAGGAAATTTATTACTTATCATACAAAGAATGATTTTAGAAGAAGCGACGAATTTCCACTTTGGTGCCACCGCGACGGGTCTTTGTGTCCAGCCGACACGGATCCTGAAATTTCACCGCGTCCAACAGCGACTCGATCTCTGGGTGCTTCTTTATTTGGCGCAGAGATCCACGGTTAGCTTCTCTACGTCTTTCTTCGGCTGGAAGCTTTCTTCCCACGTGTCTTTTCTTACCTTCGTAATCTCTTGGCCGCAGACCATCGTCATTTTTTCGCGTCGCGTCGTTGCAGTTGGCCCGCGATTATTATCTGCGGCGACGGCGCCGCGACGACAAAAGATTTGTAGAAACGATCTCTCGAGGCACGGGCCAACGGAACTCTAAGACTATCCAGGGTGAAAGCTTTCCTCTCTCCTGACATGTACACGGGTTGAACACAGAATTCCTTTCTCTCTCGTCTGAATTTTCGCGGGATTTTTACGAATACTTTATTTTCCTCGCGCGCGCGCGCGTATGTTTTACAATTTTTTTTTTTCAGCCAAATTATAAAGTTCGCGTCGCGACGAATCGAATCAAACTAATCGAATTTTAACATCAAAGGGCTACATTTTTCGTTCTAAACTGGCACTTTCAAGGCTTGAAATCTGCGTTTGAAAAACGGATACCCTCCTTTCAAAGGTGTACTTCCTTTATAGACACTAACGTTTCGAAAATGGATACTCTGTAATGGCGTTCAATTTTATACCCGCACCATTACGGATAATGCACCCGCATAATAAATTTACGTATAATGTAAATGTCATGTAATATCTTTCATGGACGTAAACTGTATGGATTATTTAATATTTTTTTTAAATACCTTATGTAATCTTCTAAGCCATGTTTGAATCCTTCCATAGATCGTGAAATTGATCAAAATTTTAAATGTCGGTCCACGAAATCACTCCATTTAACATGGAAGAACCGTGAACGGTCTGTGGCCTCGGAAAATACGTCTGACCATATTTCCACACGTCTAATCGCGCGTTACAGTCGTTTATAGCCAAGGTGCAACCGCCACGCTTTACTTTTACTGCTCCGATTCGACACGGTTACCTCTAACGTCGCGGAAAATCGAGGGCGGCAAATATTTCCGTCGATTCGAGCAAGAGGGGACGACATCCACAAATGGAAACGCTTTCGCGCTAAGGACGGCGGCATGGGAAATTGTTAGTCGTTTGTTGCGAACAATAGGAAGCCATGGGGCGATCGAGGCGCGTTGATATAGTACGGGCGCCCGGATCATTGTTTCCCCCATGATATGAAGACAACCTGGGTCTGACACGCCGCCTGATATACTACTGGCTGACCGGAAAACACAGCACCTACTACGCTGCACTCTAATGCGCTGGCTACGCGCCTGCATAACTCAGCCACGCGTCATTCATTCTCGCCTGCTGGTAGCAGAATTTCATTCGCAACGAGCGTTCGACAATTTCGAAGATAATAACGGCATCGGTGCGTTTCCACCGTACCAAGATTGAACGCAATTCGAAATCAAGGCAAGAGAAAATCTGCTACAAAGTGTTCAAACGCACGTGGGCAAATTTCCCCGAATCACAATAGCTATTCATTCCGTTTTAACGAAATACGTAGAGAATCCATTGTATTAATTTTCGCAGTTTCTGTTCCCAAATATGGACTAAAAAATTTCCCGAAATTATTTCATGCGAATCCGCTAGAAACATTCGCGAGTGTTCTATACGTTCTCCCAAAAAGCCGCATGTTACCCGCGATCGTTTCTCGAACAAAACACGTTGGGGATTAAAAATTAGCGTCGACGTACCGCGATTGTTGTTTAAAGCACACACAATGCGCAGCCGTTTGGTCGTTGAATAGCACCGTTATGGAGGCACGGGCCGAGCACGAGTATCGCGACGACTGCATCACGTTCCATTACATGCACGCTTGGAAATAGTGGGCCAGCTGTACGCTGCATTCCGAGGCGTACGTGACACTTGTAGTTAAACTACAACGGCGCGCATAAATCGAATAAATCTCTCTTGTTCGTTGAACGCACGAGCGGTGCTCGTTTATAATTGCAAAGTTAAAGCTCTTATTGCGCGAGTGCGAAAACACGGCGATTCGCGTTAAACACGTGCTCGGACTTTTTACACGAGAGGATTTTGCGTTATGAATTGCCTCGGCTTTTCATCGTTCGCTAATTCGTTCGCAGGTATTTCGTCAGAATTTATAGTTGTTGGAGTTCTACGCACTACCTACACGCGATCGCTAACTTCATCACTGTCTGAGCAAACACTGATCCATCTACTGTCCGTCCACGTCATTTCGATTTTCCTCTGTATTGAAAATTACAATCTCGCCTCACAAAGGGGTGCATTAGCGCCAAATCCAAATCTACGGGACCCCAATCCCGTACACTGTCGCGATCGAGGCCCGTGGCATCCATCAAACTTAACGCCCCATACATTACCGTCTGTCGAAGAACGACACTATTCACTTCAACGTGTATCCGGAAACTTTGTAGGAACCATGTCGTATCTCCTTCGCGACGAGTCCTAAGTAAACCGACCACAGAGTTTTATTTTTCCATCCTTTGGCGGCGTGAATCTCAACAAACATGATAAGAGTCCATCGAGAGAACTCTTCGTCATTTTCAGACGTATTGCTTCGCAAGCGTGACACTACCAGAACCGATGCTACCAAGTAGAACTAAGTAATAACATCCAGTAAAAAATATTATTTTCTCTCGAACATGTCAAACTTCATTCGTATTTATTTTTGATTTTGCGAGTGACGAGTGGTAACGTTGCAAATCAGTCGATTTTGAGAAATTCGATAAATATTTAGCGGGACCAGTGTGCGCCACCCGTAGCTAAAAAAGTGTCGTACTATCCAACGAGTCGTCCGTCGAAAGGCTTGGTCGTTGAATTATTAAGGGGATGCTTCTCAAAGTCGCGTCCCGTACAACCTTAAATACCATGTAGGCGAGTTGATCGATGAGAATTCAACAATGTGGACGGTATACACAGCGTGAAATATTCAACAACGAAATCGATGGAGGAGATCGCGATGCTGCCGGTTCGCCAGCTTCGGAGGGAGTATAATCGAACCGTGACGTTTCTTTCCGCGGAGAATTACTATCCAAGGCCATCGATTTCAACCTCGCGAAAATCGTGGAATAAAAATCGCTGGGGATCATTTCGACTGCTCTTTCAGATGCAATTTATTTTTATTCCATCGCGAAAGTTTCTTCCATTTGAAGAAATGTTTAGAATCGCGTGCTAAAAAATCGGCCACACGGAGCTCGTTTTAGAGCGAAATCTAAAACTAGCAGTGCTCTAGCTATTACAAGTTTTTCTTTTCAACAACAAGTCTTGTTATCCATTATAAGTTACTTGATCGATTCCCTGGTTATACATAGTCTAGTCTCTAGTCATAGTCTGTAAACGTGTAGCAACACAGGTAGTTGTTCCAACGCAGTGTTCCAATGCTGTAATAACGAAATAGTCAGTCTTCCAAAACACTCCGAAAGATGCAACTTTAAACCAACCTAAAAATATTTCGTCCCACGAGTTTTTCATACTCCTTTACTGGACGTCAACAAAGGCTGTTCGCTTGGAATGATGAACTGCCATGAACCCGAACGATGAAGTCTTCCTCTCCCATCGCCAGAGCCCCGTTTATTATTTCCCTTTGAATGACTAAATCCATTTTCTGCTGCGCTTCGAGATTCGCAAACAATCAAGGTTGTTTCTTATTTTCACCGAATTTCAGTAAAACTGGCACCGATCAAAGACTTGGTAGACTAACGCTCAAGAATATCATCCGTCGCGTTAAGCGTTGACTCGTACCACTCAGGATTGAAACGAACTGGGGAGAGCTCCGAGCGTAAGCGATTCGATTAAACGTGACAGACATTAAATACTTTGCGGTGAAAGTTCCGAAACATCTTCACGTGTCGTTATAATCTCCGACAATTTACTCGATTCGCCTCTGCGAGGCGCAAGTTCCTCGAAGTTCCTCCATTAAAAAACTTTTTCCATTGTGTGTCTGACGAAGGCCGCAGCTCCTCCAATGACCCGCGGGCTCCGAGGAAACCAATCTCTTTCCGTTGACTAAGTGGTCTTATTGAAACGTGATACCAAAGTTTTCATCCATCGGCACTTGTCGCGACTTTCTGCATCTCGCCGATAAAGAACAGAATTTAATTAATATTTTTTATATATAGTATATAACGAAGCATTATTTGAAAATATCAAACCTATCATTTAATTTAGATAAATGTCTTCGACAGACATAGATAATGCAAATATTTACGGGACTAACTGTAAATTTGTTAACCGAGCTATTTCCACGGGCATCAAAATAAAATTATCGATAGGGTATAATTCATTCGATACATACGAGAGGTTACCTCGAGTTAAACCACAATGGCGCGAGATCAATTTTCTGATTCGAAGTTTCACGCTGCGATGCATAATGCAAGCCTCTAATCGTCGAAGCGCTCGACCATAATGGGCTGAAATGGTCGGACAAAAACGGCGTCACAGTCATTAATTCTTTCACTGTCCGCGAGTCGCGACGCGCCGCAATACATCGCGCAGATGTACCGGGTTAGAACCGTTACATCAACGTGGCCTGTCACGCGACAAGCGATGATGTATTGCGCGGATGCATCATCGTTTCGCGACATCCTGCGTGTATCTATCGGTTGCTCGTCACGGATCGATAGGATGAACCATGGCGGTGGACCACGTGGAAGAAAATAATACGTCCCTCGACACGCTCGGGACTTTAGAACCATCGGTTTCTTCCGTGACCACTGGTTCCCGTTTCGCGAACTTCCATCACTTTTCTTCCACGGTTCGGAAAATCTTCGAGCTACAGCCACGGGCGAAAAAACTGCCAACCGTTACGTTAGCTACGTTCGATTCTATCGCATTCTACACTCGAGCTGCATCGGGTTCATCTGAATTCTTAAGTGACCGATGCGAATTAATATACAGTCAGTCCCATAAGTATTTGTACTTTCTATGTTCATTGAAAATTAGATCCGTTGAAGTATCTGATCATACTCGAGCAAACGTAATAACAGAAACCGGCGCCAGCTCACGGCGTATTCATCGGCGCTCAATGGCGAGTTTGAATGGAAAATTGTTGTTACACTGTTTTCCGATAACCTGGTTTCCTGTATAAACGTGTTTCGTTCGTTACGACCGCATGACGCGCTTTAACAAGTCTGACATTCGATTGCGTCGATCGCAACGCATGTTGCCCGACGCAGTTCTTGGGTAGAGAGAGTTTCTCCGTGCCTATGGTGAAACGAATCAGATCTTTTCACTTTTCTCGAAGCTCGAGATTTCAGAGCTTCATCGTTAAATGAGGAAATGAGTAAACAAGTAAGAGCAAAATATAATTTAAATAATGTCAAATAGAAAAGACTAATGAAAACGTTTTTTTAGTTAAAAATATCGATGATTTCTTTTCGGAAAAAATGCGAAACAAATACACTGTTCGATACGTGATACCTCTGAATTCGGTGTTTATTCACCAGCAACATCATTCGTCTCGTTAAGACCCCATTCACGTGATAATTTACATCGTCGCCGTCACCATTAAATTATTCCTCCCGGTTTTCCTCCTCTATGGCGGTTCGTTCGGCGTGGTGTAACATCAGACGCTGATGGCCGTCGAGTTTAATGTGCCTCGCGTACTCTTGGTATTAATAAGAATCAGAAAATGCTCTAGCGAGGTCGGTTCCGCATATAAAAATGGTGAAAAATGATCGAGAACTTTTCTCCGCGGAAGCTTCATTTCCAAGTTGCAGCGATGAATCTTACGTCGCGCGATGCATCCTCGTGAACGTCTGCAGGTTTATGGTCTAAATGAGAAAACTCTGATTTGTTGATTCTCAATCTCAAATTTGAATCTGAGTTTCTGAGATCTGAAGACGAGGGTTATTGTTCTCTTGAAACGTACTCGAATATTTCAAACGCCGAATCGTAAAGATAACGGCCAGACTTGTTTATAGTACGAAACGTAGCGCGGTAATTCCCGTTTTAAGCGACACAATTCACGCTGCGGTAATGAAAATTCTCAGGTTACCTGATTTCGAATGCACGAGAGTCGTACGAGCGAAGCGGAACGACGGTATTTTACAATGTGCTTCGATTGAAATTATCTTTACAGCTTCCTCGATGTGAAATCACTGCTTGCTCCTCCAGATAACGCGAAAAAGGAGGTTGAACGGAGATTTACGAGCCAAACGGAGAACAGTCTCAAAAATAGACCAAATAGAGATAGAGACAGATGTCAGGTAAGAAAGTATAAACCGTCTACAGCATTGGAACCAGGAACTTCGCTCCATAAAGTTGTTAGTTTTTCTTGTGCATTGCGTGCAAAAAGGCGTTACGATCAGCGTCTGGCAACGGGTACGAATCGCTAAAAGAGCAAGGGGTGTAGACTCGAGGGTAGACCCGTCTACTTCCCTGTTATTCCTCCCACGCTCGCTGTTGAAGGTAGGAAAAGAAAGCGGTATCGTGAAATTACTCTTCGAGGAACCATAAAACTCTTACGCTGAGAATTCCAACCCTCCAACCATACCGAGATATAATTGTTCCGTATCAACCCACACTCTTAAAATTCTTTCTTAAATACAATTCTACTCGACGGTAGGTGAAAAATGTATTTAACAAATGTATGTAACATCGAACAGACAAAAGAAATAACGTACGAAAAACACGAGTCCGGTAAACCTTTAATTCAGCTGTTCGCTCGTTATCGATTCCCAATCCGTCATGTTCGCCTTATGCAAATCGATAAGCTCGATACGAACACACAACGGACTCTCTCTCTCGATATAAATTTCTGTTAAACGGAATATACGTTCTAGCATATCGCACAACAAAAAATGTATCGACTGAAATATGGTCAGGTGTACGTTACAATAATGAATAGAGAACTATAGTGTCCGAATATTAATAAGAGTTACTGTAGATTTCGATCCCGTGACAATCCGGTATATACGTACGTATGCCTCTGCATGACGCCGATACGTCGGCTCGTTCATGAATTATTGATACCGATATCGTCGAGTCGTAACCGCGAGGCTGCTTTTCCGCGAGCAAGCGTTTGGTTACGATCGATCTTGGGAAACAGTATCGCGGCAATTAAACCCAAACTTTATGTTTGCTCGGGAAACTGTGGTTTTCCGTTGGAATTCGAAGATTCGCCCGAAGCCGAGTGGCGAACAAATAAGGAGTGATACCGAATAGATGAGACAATTAATTCGTAATACTTTACATGAGATTGGAAGTTAGCTTGCTTGTATCTTCGTTTATAATTGGTTAGAAATAATCAGATACAATTCACTTGGAATCGAATAAAATAGTAACTCGGTCGGTTCTGTCGCAAAAAGGCGAGCCAGTGCGTCGGTTAATCTGAGCTGGCCATTTCGAAGGTAGTCCGTATAAATCGTGGACCAGCTATTCGCGGAATTCAAAAGTTGGCTATCGTCTATCTGCTAAGCTATCTGTTACCTCGTAAAATTGAAAAACACTGAAAACTACCGGGGTTCCCGTTTCCGCGCTCGCTCCATTTAATTACCCTCGGACAAATTTACGAGATAAACGAGGGGATTGGCTCCAGGGGAGCCACGCAGCGGTCGCGTTCCATTGAATTTTGTTGTTAAGCGGTTCATTACCAGCCTGATAACCCTCATCGTTGAGTTAACACTCCACACGATGTGTTATGGTACCAACAACAGGGTGGTTACGCTTGTATCACGGGAAACGACTATCCCAGAGGGCTGTACAAAATTGCTACAACTAATCGCTACTCAAATTTTAGATATTCATGGCGTTCGTTTAAGTTCAGGGTTTACGGTTGACGATATTCACAGTTTACTGTTCGAACTCAATGTTCGAGTATACTTTGCGACACCTACTTTCATATACCATCCTACTTCTTTATTTAAGGGAGAGTCCGTACCCTGAGACTTGTACGAAAGGAAGAAGAACAAGGTGCCATGGGTAGCGGAGTAGTATGATATCTACAGCCCCTTTGGGACCTTCAGCAGTCGGTTGACTGTGATACAACTAGGAGTGTGTGTCATAAACATTCGATATTGTGTAGAAGAAAACCTCTACTGTCGGTTTGGGATCAGGAATCGGTTTTGATTCAAGCGAAACGTTAGTTTAGATTCTAGAAACGTGGAAGGTGCCTTTAGAGACTTATCGCGCTAACCAAGGACTATATACATTTACCTATTAGCTTGATCCTTTCCCTGAGAAACTTTCTTACGGAACTCCACTTTCTCTTTCTGTGGAATATCTTTCCAAGTTAGCTAGGGGTCAGCTCTTTATCTCACTTCATTTTGATTACACATTCTTCTCAATTTTCCTAACCACCCTCGCTTCTTCGGCTACTTTTTTCGTGCCGTTGCTGCTTCTTTCATGGTGGCCGAGAAATAAGAAATTGGAAGAGAGATTGGAAAAGGGAAATGGATAGGAGTGAGTCTCGTTCAGGGTCCGCTATTTCACAGGCAACCCAGACTGGCTGGACAGTACAGTGTGTCGATAAAAAAGAAATGAGCAACTCCTGCTCGAGTAGATAAATCGAAAAATCATCGAGTTAAAAAATGATCGATAAGAGATGAGAACGCGAAGTAACGTAAAGCGTCGAAGCATATTCCGATACTCTCGTGCAAGCAGTAAGTAAATTTCGTGCGGACGTGTGACCATTTCATTAAATTCAATTGTTGGTACAGGCGGTGGTATCTGCTCGCTGCACACAGCTTGCTGTACTTTATGATTGGCGCGGAGTAGTGCAAACACGGGACGAAGAATGCGAGGATATGGTTTTTATTGGTGTGCTGGTGTCGCTCGAGGGCACGCCCAGGAGATTTGCGAAATTTATCGGCCGCCTTTTTCGGTGGAAACGAGGAGTTCCCGCGAAATTTTTGGTTGCTCCCGCGCCGCCTGGAGAAGATTCAGTCGCTTGAGGGAGTAAGGAAAATGTGGCTGGCTTGGGAATAGGTATTTATGGCATCTGGGGTGGAAAAAATTCTTTCCGAGAATGGGTATATTAGGCTATTCGGAGTGGAGCTTCCTATTATATAAAAACAAATGTATCGCGGTCCGAGTGGGGTACGCGATGGCGTTTCGTGGAAATGGATATAAAAATGCTCTTTTTATCATGTCAGATTTATACAAAACAAATTGGAACGAAGGCGTGATTAAAGCGTAGCAATATGCTTTGATGAACCTAACCTAGGCAGACATTCTGCTTTTAAACGAAATTTCAAAACTGTCTTTGACTGGCAGTTTTCATTTGGAAATTGGAACGCAAGAAGTTCCGAACACTCCTTTCGTCCGAGAGTAAAAGGCTTTCAAACGACAATTGAATTATGCATAAACATAATACACGTAGAAGTAACACAACTCTTCGCATCAGCTGTGATCGAATATTTAATAAATCAACGGCGGCTCAGGTTTCTCGTGCGAGAATTCTTAGTCATTTTATTTCACGCACCTCGAAATTTGCAACCAGCAGCGAATGTTGAAATTTCCATCCCTAAACTTTAACGTGCTCTCCGCTTTATAACATAATTAAAAGTTCAACTATTTCGATACGTAACTTGTCACGAAACACGACATCCTTTTATGTTATGATGCCTCGAACTCGATGAACCGACATTCATAAAAAGCACAGGGAACTTCGCCAACCGAGTTTTTCATCTCGTTGAGGAAGCAGATTTCGAAGGTCAAGAGTTTGACTACGCGTCCTAGGTTTGACATTGCGAACATTTTCACACGTTGTGCTATTCCAGGATGCTCTATTGTTATTTCTTAATTAAGAGTACTGCTAATTGGATGACACCTCGACATTGCGTCCAATTAGGCCTAGAATAGTGGATTTATGTTTGAGCTAGTCGAACCACACGCGTCTTTGAAGGACAGATAGTTATTCACTGATAAATTCGACATATCTGTGCTTCGATATTTGCTCAACCTTTGATCTGAATAGTGATACATTTAACTGCAAATATTAGTCTCGCGTTTAAGTCGATTTTGGATTGAATATTTACCAAAATACAAACGAAAGCTAGAGTAAACCTTTACTCGTACACAGATCAGACATTTGTTGTATATTTAACTCGTGCATAAGTTCACGCAATACTTAGATGCAATTTCTTTGCTCTCGGAATAATTAATTTCAAATCATACATGAAATTTCGGAACAATCGAAGCTGGGTGAAGAAGAAAGTCGTTGAAGAAATGAAACGAAAAATTCGAAGCTTGATCGAGAATCAAGTTCCTTCGATGGCACACGAACTAATTAAATCTGGCCGATCGAATGTAACATTCGATTACCATTCCATTTTATTTCAAGCATCCAGAAAATCGCTCGACGGACGAGATTAAACGGTGAAATTGAAACTTGTACGTGTATCGTTCACGGAATTTCACGATCAAATCGCGTGTTCCACCGTCAACGCAGTATTTCCCAAAAGTCCCAAATCCAATGAATGCAGAGTTTACAATGAATACAGGTTTAATTCACTAAAATTGACCACGCCGTTCGAACGTTTTCAAATGTTCTTCTAAAGAAAAACTTATCTCAATCGTAACGCTCTATTACAAAATTGTAATGTATTCCACTCCTCGATGTTTAAACGTATCGCTATTTTTCGGGAAGTTTGTACAGTTGGTTCAGTTTTGCTCGTCGCGAGAATTGGGCCAAATCGCCGTAAACGAAGCCACCTCACGACGAGCACCTATTTCAGCACAATTGCACGTGTAATTCGGTGGCACACGATGTTATCGTACCGTGCGCCGGCCGCAGAGTGGAGAAAATTATATTCTCACGGAACATCCACCGCACGGAGATCGCTAAACGGTTTCGGTGAAGAAATTTGGCTCGTTCTGCCTCGTGGAACCTACGAATTCATGTTATAGACTCCACCGCTGACTGTAAATAGAAGACGAAAGTTTGTAGCAGCCATGGGATATTTATTATTTCAGTCGTTGATATAAAAGAAGTAACATAGTTTTAGGACGAATATCAAGGGGAATGAACTTTAACAAACAATTCGTAGGGATTAAATGTTTTTAAGCCTTCGCGAAAAATTGCAATATCAAGTGCATCGGACCATTTCCCCTGCCATTGCAGTTCTGGAACCACCACCTGGATATAGAAACTTCGGCAGTTTGGAAAACAAACGTAACGTTGCAAATTAAGTTACAGAACTCCGTAGTTGTTAAAAAGCTTTAAAACTCCATTCGAGAGAAACATTCGAAATCGCTGTACTAAACGAAAGTAGAGTCATATAGCGAACTATGGGCAAACAGAAATTCTTGAAATCTGTTAACTTTCTAGAGTTGAGTAATCAATTACGAAAACATTCTCGCTCCGTTTCTCTCGTAACGGTCGGATTAATTGTCAGCGTTGCTGTTGCTCCTGGTGAATATAAGATGTTCTCGACTACTTATTTTTTCGCATCTCGTCAGGGCTCAAACTAAGGGTCTTGGACTGGTATGAGGAGAAAAAAAAGAAACACCTGTAGCTTGGAACCTCAGTAAGATAAAATCTACATCTTTTTTAGCGCGAAACCTTTTTCTAAATTTTGTCGCAAGTTTAAGGAGGATAATAATCGCTGAAATAAACTTGAACGATGACTCAATGGCGAGGTGATTTTTCAAATTCTCGAATGGCGATGGATTAGAGCGGTTATTAACCCGCGTCTAGAGAATAAATAGCCAATTATCTTCTCGACGCGTGGGCGTACGAAATGTCGAGGCTCGTTCGTTAGAGGCAACTGCGAGACACGACACTTTTCAATTTGTTTCGCGAAATTGTAGCCTCGGTGCGACGAGACGAGCCATTTAAGCGGCCCCTGACCCCCGTTCGCATTTGTTGCGTCAGGTACACATTGTGCACTTTGCTCGACCACCGGTTGTAGATGCTCGGCCTTGTTCCTCGCGAGCCAATCTGTCTCGACGAATTCTCTTTTTCCGCCTGCGGTCGTGCCAAAACTCCAACTTGTTTCGGAAGCTAATGGTATGTTAAGTAAAAATATTCCGCGACGGAGATTGCAGTGGCTTGCATTGTTCCGTCTTTGCTCTCACAACCTTTCCACCTTTTAAAGGATGCACACATATTATTTGTTTTCAACCATTCCGATATATTCAGACTCGTACCGCCAACCAAAAATCAGCATGGACTTTCCAGACAAACCAATAACTTGTGCCTCGAGTATTCTGGCATGGTATGTTGACGAATAATATCGTTGACTTCTATTAAATATGTCTCGCGTGCACGCCAGAAAAATAATTGCAATATCGCAGCTCTTAGTGACAAGCGTTTCGAGGAAGCACTTATTTCTGATCGTTCCGTTTGAAGGAAATGGATGATCGCTTCAGATCGAGCGAGTTCAAGGATTGCACGTGGAGCTCCGAATGACCTCCGCGTTTCACACGAATCCGTGCATGTGTGGATGAGATGTCAAAGTTAAAAAGAGTCGCGAACGAGTCAATTAGTCGAGAGAGATCCTTGAGAGCGTAACGAGCCAGTTTTGTGAAAGGGTTGAGTGTTTCAAGAGCGCCTTGAAAGAGTTGCTCGAGTAACGAGTTTTCCAGACACTCGATGGGAACATCTTTTTCTTTTCATAGAAGATTTTGCATCTCAATAAATACGACGGGGATGGGAAAGTGAATTCGGTTCCGCGCTATCCATACAAATGCGTACCGGAGATTCAATTATTTCCCGCCTTTCGTTCATCAGGCTTCGAGTCATCGAGGAACTGTTGTGTGTTCGATTTTCAATTTTAACAGAAACCGAATTTCCACTTTGGTTGAAAAGCAATTCCCCTGTTTACACTGGTCCGGAATTCAGTTTTCTACGTCTATCGAAACCCGTTTATTTTGAAACCACGAATTAAAAAAAAAACGAAATAAAACATTGATTGTAATATGTACGTTTAGAGAAAATATTCGTGCTCGAATAGAATTTACAAAAAGTATGCTATTCTTCGAATCGGAAGAAATTAAATTTGATTAAATCGAATATGGGAACGATACTCGATCTTCCGCTTTCTTTACTGGCTGGATCTGATTACCAGGTAACGATTCAGGCGAACAATCCTATTCTACGGTTCCGATATTTCTCCAAAGCGAACCGCGGACACGCGTATCGATAAAACGTATCTTACAGACACAATGCGAGCCATGATTTCTATCGGCCGCGCGATTGACGCAGGGTTAACGCGGTCGCTTTTATTGGCGGAATCGGTTCATCGGTGCGGAGCTTCAATTGCGGAAAATTACACGCGGCACAGTGGTTTTTCAGCTCGCCCTAGGGTAAACGATTACAACGATGTAAACACGATTTCATCGTTTAAATTCACCCAGATTGCGTGCGACTCATAAATTTTATTCTTCTTCGGTACTGCACTCTGTATAAATATCGAGGATGAAAATGATGTAACATAAACGGTTACATGAAAAAATGTAATTCTCAATGTTGCAATCTTAATATTACTCGCTCGCAAAGGAATAAAATTGAAAATGCAACGACACGTTTCCGCTTTTCCATTCCTCCTCAATTTTGCTCTTGCATCGTAGCTTTTGAAGAATCGTACTGCATACCGATACCACCCTTGTATTCGAACACTTTACGAGTGGCACGGGCGCGAATCATTGCACGCGCGAGGAAAAGAAGGGGTTGGGTTTACGGAGCACCCCGTACTCGGAGAAAATCATGTTGCAGTACACGTGCGATTCAGAGTTTATGGGGACGGGCAACACGGTCAACATATGAGAGCAGGATTAAGTTAGCGTTGTAGTGGTGCGTTCATGCGAGGCAAGAAAGGCGGTACGACGGTAGTGAATGAACGGGAAGCTTGAGTTTGTCGCGCGGAAGGCGTACGTCGCGGAGCGCGCAGGATCTGAATACCGTAATTCATTGTCTATGAAATTGTAATTGATGCTCGACGATTTCGCGTTTTGAGAGCCTTCGAGTTCCGATTGCGAAGCGATGCACGCGAATTACAGTCCGATTGCCACGCGTGGAAACCGGAGGAAATTAAAAAGATAAAGCGCGCGCGCGCAGAATAATTCCCGAGTTTAATATTCGCCTGGTAAACTATTAAATTTGGAATTAACCTACCAACGTATATTTCTTCGTTGGCCATCGCCTGGATTATAACGATAAAATAAATATATATATAGATTCGAGTCGTTTAAACGAAATTATATCACAGCGTAACATTCCCGATGCCAACGTCGATTGTGTTTAAATTATTATTTAATATATTCTCTCGATGTTAATTGACACGGAGCAGTAATCATTACGTGAAATACGAGCGTAATTTATCTTCACCGATACATCGTTAACAATCGTGTTTTCCAACGTTTCACTTCGACGGGTAATAACCCACTATTTACGAAGAACGGTTTGAAAATTGAATCAATTATCCGCACCATTCGCGTTCGTTTATCTTTCTATCTCGTACACTTCGGGCTCGAGCCCTTGGTCATCAAGGATCGCCGACTCACCGTTTATATTACAGAAATCGCGTGTGCACAGGTGATTTCTTGCTCCCGTCCAACTTTCATCGACGCGTTTTATTCGTCGATCGACCTATTCAAGTTTTAACGTCTGCTCAACGCTGTCAGCAGTCACGTGAAATTATACGTATTCTTCTGAAATTCTAATCTGTGGATTTCCGAAGAGTAACAATACAATGGGGTGTGATGGAATGCCAATAGAAGAGATAACAGAAGGGAGATCTAGTTCGATGACAAGTGTACGATGTCGTGTAGTGGCGCGACAAAAGCAGAGATGATTCTACGTGTAGAAATGGGTCGCGAACGTAGAATTGAATTTTTAGAGAAAATTGACCGACGATGTGCTTGGGATAAGTGGGTTTTAAACGGTATCAATATACACCTACGAAGTAGCCGCATATTTTCAACCACGGGTCGAAGTTTCGAGTCACCAACCGCTTTCCAATCGATTTTCCAATCTCCTTCTCGTGGTTCCCGCGAGACATGGTAATTCACTGTTAGGCTAACGTCACGCAACCAGCCGGAAGATCTCGGGATCACGCCGGAAGCCTCGAATTACTACTTTCGCGCAGAGATTGCACTTTCTTTCGTCTCTGCTCGCCGCTAACGGTCGCTCCGCGATTTATCGACGGGCATACATCACGCGTTTTAAAGGAATATCCATTCTGAGCTTTATTTGACGCTGACAGCGGAAGGATCCGAAACGACCTAATAACTATCGTGTCCTTTCATATTCTATCGCGTTGTCCCGTCAGGAACGGCCAGATCCTTCGAGAATGATGAATGATCGGTTACTTAGCTAGTCCTAAGTTACTCGTTATCGAAGCAGCATCTACATTACTCAGCGTCAACGGTGATGGAAGTATATCAAGAGGGTTTATAGTATCAATTATGGCAATCCTCGATCACCGAGGAATTCCAAGTTTTAAGTTTACATACTCAACATTGTCTTCATTTTGACTTCCAGGTATTAATGATGCGCTCAAGAGTGCATCGAAGCCTTTAACCTCTCGAGTCCGAGGACCAAGAGTGTTATCCTTATTCCAGCGATGATTGCAATGATAACTAGACCTCCCTTCGTTCTACAATTCATCGAGGTACTCGAAGCCCCAATTTCAGTTCCCAACGGTGATACGAGTGTCTTCTCTCGGGTTATTTCTCACTGGTGGAGTTTAATACAGCACCATCGGGAATACAATCCTTACTGGCAGCGAACAATAGTGGCCTGACCAAGATAGGACCTCCTTTTGTACGTCCGAGTTCCCAATCTCTTTCTGCTTGGAATTCCGTTCCAACTCGCGACGCTTATGTCCGCTAGCGTCGGCGTCGGTTCGAAGTTCCATCGGGCGCAAAGAAAAGGGATTCGTCATCGGGAACGAGCGAACAAACAGTCTTTATCGCAAAAATTCCTCGGGAATCGGTGGTCTTTATGGACATCGACGTAGCAACCGTGAATCTATCCTCGCGCAAGCTCGCGGTGAGTTATAGTCAAAGTCGGTCCGAAGTTCTTTTATCGCCGGCCCGCGCCCTTCCGGGGACACTGTAACGTCTTCTGCATACGTTGCATTGCGCATTCAGCTGAACCGAGAAAGAAGCTGTCCCGCGATTTCTGCTAGACAGCAGATGCCAGATTAACACGAGTTGCTATAGGGATTGTCTCGAAACCATTTATTTTCCGCCACCTTCGCTGGCAGTCCCGTCCTTCGGGGTTTCGCGACGTTAGGCTCTATAAATTGGAACATGGAGAATGCTTGAACGTTAAAGTGGAAATTCACGAGTAGCGCAGCTTTTAGGTATTAAACGTTGGCGCTACCGTTTGGTGGAATCTAATATAAATTTTAAATGGCAACGACGATCGCGTTTCTCTTACTCGATTCCTTTAAAACCTAGAAACTATGTAATTAACTCGGCGGGCTACGAACTTCCATTGAAGGAGATAAATGAAGCGGTAGCAAAATATTCCAATTCGACACAGTTTTTCTATTATTATTATTCTTATGAATTGTTGTAAATATCCGTGTGCAATAAGTATTTTGTATACACATTCAGTTCCATAAATATTACTACTTAATTTAGTCAAAGTTCTTCGATAGGCATAGGAAGTACGAATATTTATGGGATCTACTGTATATAATTATTCTGTTATAGACGTCTCGTGTCCCACCCCTTTAACGCACACACCGCGCACTTCCAATTGTGTGGACATAAGTCTCCTTTATTTACAAATGTATTTATATAATATATTTTTGTAATAGGGTGTATCCAATACAATTTCGAGTGGAGATTACATAAATTATTGTTACTTCTCTAGCTCGTCTGGATCAACCAGTCTTCGAGTCTTCATACCGAACTTATACCAACGGTAAATATGTGTTTGTATTGTTATATGCAAATTTTTGCTCTTAACCCCACCATAGTAAGCCGTGCGAGAACCTTGAACACCGTTAGCATAGCGTTGTGTATAAAAATATATGTGCCCTTAATCAGAAGTATCTAAATATTTAATGTATAAATGTAGCTTGATAAGAGGGTAAGTGTTCAATTATTTTAATACATCACCATAGTAACTTTCCAAGCACTGATTCAACTCTATTAATAAGCACTAGTTTCGTTATTATCTTTAGCTAATGTAATTCCCTCTCTTGCCATGACCTGCATCGCGGTGATTCAAAATATTGTCAAGAACCCCCCAACTTATCTTATCAATATTAATATTGCGAACCTCGTCACGATGCGTGGCCACGACAGCCAAGAAACCTTTCATGTCTATTCCATTGCTTTCCAGAATACTACCGCGCCGTCTGCACACGTTGCACTGCTTATCCAGAGAAGCTAAGAAGGAATTGCTTGACAGCAGATGCCAGATTAACGAGCGTTGCGATAGCGATTGTCTCGATCACATTTATTTTGCCATACCTTCGCCAGCAATCCTCCTCCTCCTCTTCGATGTTTCCAGTTCTCGTTATCCCCAAAATTCCCGTCGACGCCAGCTTCCGCCGGATTTCCTCGTAAACGAGTTTACGCCCCACGACGCTACGTCGACGTTGAATACGCTCATCGACGTTCCTCGCGGTCGTCGATACGTTTTCGCACTTCACGCGCGTTCGGCCGCTCATGAAACTCTCTCGAAATGGCGGACTACAAGCGTCGAGATTGCAGGTTTCCCTCTTACGTGATCACGGGTTTGAGATTTGGAAGAGTTGAACGGAAAGAATTCGGAAATTTCCTGGGTCGCGGGGGAGTGGACGAAACGTGGATGAAATCTAAAGTGAGGAGCCTCGAAAGGGGTTGGAATAACGCGTGGAGTTACCCTTTGCGCTCGAGAGGTGACTCTTGGTCACCGCCACGTTTGACGCAGTAAATGAACCAGCAATATTGTTTGTTTAGCTCTGATTTTTTTTTTAAACTCGAAGCGTCGATAAAATAATTGTCGACAAGGTAAAGGTGACCTGATTTTCAAATCTCAAATTAGAGATCTCATCTTCGAAGTCAATCTAAGCTTCGCATCCGTGGAAGTAGAATGCTACGAAAGCATCTCCTGAAAAAATGTCCTCGAATGCAAAGGGCATCTGTCAAACCTCGAAAGCTATTAGCCGGTCCACGCGAACGAACTTCGACTTTCCTCTAAAGCGATGGACACCCACCCGGAGAATCCAATATGCTCTTAGCGCAAAGTGGACACGTACCACCGAAGATAAGTTAGCAAATTCCCACGATGCTCGATTACCAGCAATCTGTTCCAATATCGATCCCTTAGCAAGCGGGCGAATACCGTGTCGCCATATCCGCTGCTGATCGTAAGTAGTTACGGTTGACGTATAGGGACTTTCGTCGAGCACACTGCGAAACCGAGACACGTAATAGACAAACAGGACGACGGTTAGCCGAAATTGCGTCGGACAGAGTATGTTTACGAGGTGGTCTCTCTATCGAGGCATTTTGGGCTGACGAAGGTTATCGGAACAATGAGCTTGGAAAGGACAAAGGATAACGGTCTCGACACAGGGTCCAGCAGGAAAGTTTCAAAGAAGGACGCGGCAAATAAATGAGCTGACCTCGGAGCTCGAACCCGAACGACTCGTGTAGAGAAACTCGAAAAGGAAGGCACAGAACAGAACTCGTTTTAAACAATCGAGCACTCAATTATACGAGTAGCGGAGACAAATTTCATCCGTTGGAGTTTAACTGAATACTTCCTTCGACCTTGCTCGAGAGATGAGAACAGGTAAACATTTTGACGATAGATACGAGTTAATTGAAAATGAAAAAGTAAGAGGATACTTCAAAGTTCGACGATGAATATACAGTAACAATTAAAATTTAGTGGAGTTTAATTCTCCGTAAGTCAAAGAAGCATGGTCGAGATTTACAGAATTGAAACAATCCTGATTAATTTGCGTCGAGTCGTGGACATTTTACGGCAGAATTAAAAAGTGGAGCTGCTTCGAGGACTAGATGAACAGAGATGAACAGAGATCCCTGATCAGAATGTTGATCCTGGCGACGGTCGATGATCCGTTTTTGTTCCAGAATTGCTCCGTGCCTCGACTGCAATATCCGCCGAAAGTTTTCAGCAGTACGTGGAGTTGCAACTGAAGCCGGATATCAAGTTTATGTGATAATTTATGGAACAAACGTGAGACGGATTCCGAGACAGCTTTACGTGGAAAGTGAAGAAAGCAATATAGAATGAGTATTCTGGTTTACGAGAGAGTAACTTCAAGTGCATTCTTGTTTTAATCCGAAGAACGATTAACTCTGAAACTTTCAGATTTATTAGAGGCATTACTTATACTAAAAAAGAAAAGAACTACAAAATCATCAACATAAACCATAAACAAAAAACGCTTTGCTTTTTGCAAAAAGAATTCTGAGAAGTTTCGAATCGGGCAAAGAATCTAAAATCGATCGAGGTCCGATTTAACTTTTCCAGTACGCAAATTTAATCGGGAAAGTAACTCTCTTGCGAAGAAGGGAAAAAAGAGGGTGCACCCCTCGCAATTTCCACAGGGTTAGATATCTCCGAAAACGCGAAGGCAACTTTCCACCCTACCAGGAAAGGAGTCGTCTCATTAACGGCGTAGTTCCGTTTCCCCGATCTTAATTCCAATAATCGAGTCTCCTCTCGAGAGGGGTCTCTACCCCTTCGGAATGCAACATCGAAGCTCAGGATCACCGCACCCTCTGTGTAACACTCTTCTGGGTTCAGCGCGACGACAAAAGTAAAAACGTTTGATCACGATTGAAGCGAAGTAGAAAAGTGGAGAAGATTCGGATGATCATAGTCAGAGACGATATCTACCTTCCGATAACTGGATTGAATATCAAATTCGGAGCGTAATCGTATTAGAGTCAGTCCCATAAGTATTCGTACCCTCTATATCTATCGAAGAAAGTCTAATTTAAATGACAGGCGTCATGTTCTCAAATAAATTTGTAATTGTAAATATATCATACCTACCATAATTTCCGAGCTATTCGTGAAATAATTGGAATTGTAATCTTTCCGCTGCGATGTCGCGACCGTGACGTTCTACAAACAGCACTTTCTCTTCTTCTGTCTGCTCGTCCTGCGCGAAGCGAGTGTTTCCTCTGTCGGAATAATAAATAAACACAGGCAACTAATTGCTCTTTGTTTCACAATGCATCTTCATCGCTTGCACGTCAGTCTTCCACGATATCACAATATTTAACGTCATCTCGACGTGGGCTCGTAGTTACGCGCTTCCCACGTTTATCATCCCCGTGCCAGCTTAACGTATCCAAATTCTCTCTTCGCGGTCGACGCGTGGTCGCTAAAGAACTTCTTGCAGCATCGAAGAATTCGGTTGGGAGACCGGGGGCATTTATTATCGCGTTAAGCCGCTGGCAATCGTGGTTTCGTCGTCCATTCGGAGCGATAACCAAAATTAGCCGGCACGCAGATGTGTTTACACGCGGACGCCGGGTGCGAGTTGCACGCCGCGGCGTCCGTAAGAGACGGAGGAACAAGAAGCTCGCCCGAGGGAAGACCAGACGAAGTCAACCAGCCAGAGAAGGACACGTCGAGGATGGTGGGGTGACAGCGTGTGCGTGGTACACAGAGGGCAGGAACACAAAGAGGGGTAGCGAGCGAGGAGGCAGCGCGAGGAGGCAAAGCGGTTGTCGGGGGTGGTTGCGCGCGGGTGGCTGGCTCGGTAGGCGGTGGTGAGCCAAGGAGGGGGAGGGGCAGGGAGGAATAAATGGGGACCGACGCAGTCCTGTCGGGAGCGTCACAGCGGGCGGACGCTCGCCACCGACGCTTTTCTCGCTCGCCTCGCCTCGCCTCGCTCATTCTCTCTCCCTCCCTGAACCCTTCCCGTCGTTCTCACGGCCACCGTCCCGTCATCTCCATCCAGCAACAGCCGAGTCGTCAGACGTACCATCTCAGCCTCACCCCGTCTCCCCATCTCCAGAGACGTTGCTCTCTTAGGATACCTCAGCATCCTCGCTTGTTTACCATCTATCCCTTCCGCCTCGTCACTTCCACGGTTCCTCGTCTCCCCGTTCTTGTGTTTCTTTCACCTGTTTCACGCATCCCTTCCTCACGTGTCGCGATACCGAGCGGAGAGGTCCGAGATGCGCGGTCAGAGCCGCTTTCGGTGCGGCTGTCGGAGTTTACCAGTGAACGCGTGATCGTGGATCCAGCAGGAGATCACCGGTCGATGGGACGTTCGATCCTCACGCGGAGATCGGCGAGAATGTTGGAACGGTGGGAATCGCGTCGTGACAGTGACCAGGACTCCGTCACCTAGCGTACCGTCTCGGTTCATGAGGATCGCCGCGATCCTCGGACACGCGGTCGACCAACGACGAGGAGTCGATCAGTTGGAAGCGCTAGGAACTGATAAATTGTCCGTGGGCTTACGGTCGACGTTCGCTGCCTTCGAGGTAGATATCGCGCGACCCGTGGCAGCTGGATGCTCCAGCCGAGAGTGGAAACGAAGCTGTCCTCGAGAGAGTCGAGGCTCGTTCTTGAAAGTTTTCGGTCCCTTGAAACGGAGAACAGTGATCGAGTCGCGGGAACAGTGTGACGTTCGATAGGATGCGTCTTGTGAAAGCATCTTTGATGTTTCCGTGATGCCTCTGGCGTGGCACGAGTTCGATTGGAGAGACATCGGGATGTCCGTGTAGTATCGGGGACTCGTTTCAGACGAAGTTGTAACCGGTTGCCAACCGATAGAGACGAATGCCAACTTAAAGCTGGAACAAAGTTTCGTTCGAACGTCTGTTCGATTCTGTTTATCGAACGTGTCGACCTAGAGCCTTCTTCGGTCCTTTTCCATCATTCTCTCGTAAAACAAGTTTTCTTTCCGGTGGTGTAGTCGAATATCGTGCCTCGTAGGAAAGCGAGACTTTTCAGTTTGTTTGCGTAACATTTTCTACTGTTTCGTTTTATTATCTGTACGAGATTGTTTAAATTAAATTAAATTGTTTAAATTTCCAAGGGTATGTTTGTATAAATATATTGATGAGAAACTGTTATTTAATTTAGTCAAACTTCTTCGATAGACATAGAGGGCATGGAATACTCATGGGATTAACTGTATTTGTTTACGTGTTTCAGATTGTTTTTCTTTTTTACAAATAGACACGCGTGTTTGTTTCCTTATTTTCCTCAATATTCTTCATTCTTCTAGACTCGCTTCATGCTCGATAAAAGAATTTATTAAACAGCACCCGTATACGCGGTCGAAAGTTTAATAGAGTTAGACAAACGCGTATACCATTCGCGTTGGTTTCAAATGGGATCCGCATCCGACGAGCAATCCGCTGAACTTTGAGGAACGAATACGGAGTGGCCGAGGCGTTGAAAATGATCCTTTCGATGTAGTTTTCCATCGAGCAACGGTGGTGAACGTCGAGTGCTCGGAGACGGGTGATCAGTCTGGTGATTTCCGCGACTGTAATTGCGCGGATCGAATGATCTCGACATTGAGCCCTTCGAATAGATCCGAGGGTATTTCGGGGACAAATGCCACACGACACGACGAAACCCTCGACCGATTAATAATTCAGAATCGCGGTAACCCCAGTGACAAGTGGAAACGGTTGTCGCTGGGCAATTAAAAGTTAAAGCGAAGAAATTGGTGGTTAGGAGTTCATCAATTATTCGTGGTTGCAGTCGATTCGTTCCGATTGAAACCTTGAAAGTATTAATAATCAAGGTCAAAGAGTATTTGTTCCTTCGCGCTCGGCGAAGGAAGGACGCGATCTTCCAGCGATGAATAATTGATGGAGGATTCTTCGACGAAATTCCTAAATAAGCAACTACCTTTAATCGATTGCATTTTAACGAACGGTCGAATAATATCAGCTGAGAAGCGTGTTCTTGATAATACGGTCGTTAACTTTTATTCTCTGATCCACTTCGACGGAGAATTTTAATTAATCGTTCCCTGAAGGAGCAGCGGACGATCTTTATTCGATTACCACTCAATTATCGAATCGAGCCCGATGGCGACGCCGTCTTTCTCGCGCGAGTTACCCAGGTATATTCAATTTGTAAATTCGTGCAACACCAAGCTGCGAAATTGCTACTTTCGCGAAAGAAACAAATTCTTTCTCATTTTCATATTTATTGCAAAAAGATACGAGTATACCGTTCCAAGAGTATTCTAAGAATCTAAGAATGAAAAGTCACATAATGGTTTTTGTATCAATTTAAATCACCTTTAACTGGCGTGTATCGATAACGGAAGGTCGAGTAAGAAGAAATTAACGCAACACTGAATTAACGAGCAACGCGAGTTTCAGAATTTTACCGATGAAATAATTTATTACGCGAAACGGTACGAATTTTAAATAGTAATGAGAATTTTCATTCCTCTCTCGTTGTCTTCTCTCCATAGGAAAAACCAGTAATTGCTTAACTAACAAAATGCTCTGTAGTCTTTATCCCCATTAACGGAGTTGTTATTAAAACATGCGAGTAATTTTCCACAACGATTGCTTTGTCTACGTTTGTGATAAATAAGAAAATAATTAAGCGTAGCGCGCGGATTTAATTAACTCATTCGAAACTCGGAATTAATTAGACGTTACTATTATATTACACGGAAAATCGTAACTTCGATAATGTAACCTCGATTCAATGACCAACCTTATGCAATTCAATACCTGAATGTAATTGGGTGAACGGTACTATTAGTATGGAACAACGGTGCCAATATTATTCCAATACATATACGAAAGTTCTCGTTGAAACGAGTCTGTTACACAAAGTTTTGATTAGTTTCGATCCTCAATCGCTCTACATCAATTTTTCACTAAACTACGAGACACCAAAATTTGCTATTTTCGTAATGATCGAGAACTGCTCCCTCGAGTTTATCATGAAATGAGCCATGACAAAAAATTTGGGAGGTTTTAAGGACCGTTTACCTGCTTTATTTACTCGGGAGCAGCCATAATGGACGCGTTGTTGTGCCAGACGTCGCGAATCGGCTGAATTTCAGTATAAATAAAGTGCTGTCCGGCGTGCGGTTCAATTGATTCAAAGCGCAATCAAGGCCTTCCCTTTTAACACTAAAACTACCGAGTACACGGTACAGGTGTTAAACGTATTACCTTTGCAATCGGAAGAGAAATAAGCAAATCAGTTTATCGCTAGAATTTTCACCTTATTTAAGTAATGTATTACGAAGTAACTTTGAAAAGGAGAACATGGGTCGAATTGACTTTCTCGGTGGTTTCAGGGTTCAATCAAATCACCGTCGAATAATCAGCGTTGCGAATAAAGGCACCGAACAGTAATTTACTGAAAACCAAGACGCATCGCGTTGCATTACATAACTTAACTGCTGAACCACGGCTGGCCTTCGACGTTATCGGTATGTGTGTTTATCCGACGAGCTGATTTTAGTAAAATTACCGCTATTGCTAATGGCCACTGGACGTCGAGGGCCTTCCTCTCCCGTGGCCGTTCGATATCGATGTATCGAAAATACATTAACTGTAACGAACCAGGGGCCAGGAATAATGTTTCAAGATCCCTGTGTCTCTGATCGCGTGACAATCCGTTTCGAAACCTCCGTTAGAATTTTCAGAAAAGGGAGTTCTTTGAAATCTCCTGAACTTGTTTATATTTTTATTTTTAAATCTTATTTTCGATCTATTTTGTTATCGAATCATCAATTTTATGCTATAAAACGGTTGCTTTCGTGAAAAGTGTTGAAACACGCTAGGTTCACGTTATTCGACACAGGTCGAGAATATTTTTCCAGTTTATCGTAACTTGTAATTTATAACCTTGAAAATCATGAAAAGATATGGTCGAAACGTTACTTTATATCGTTCTGAAATGAAAATAAAACGTAAACACGTTCCGTAGATGATTCGACTAAATTTTATCAGGATACCTTCTAGTCTAAGATTCCATCGAAGTTTGCTGGTTTCGCGATACCTGGTAAATACATTGTAAAGTAATTGATAATTCGTACAAAAACTTCTCGTTTGCCTCCGTGTTTACATTGTGTAGCAGAAATCTGAACGTTATAAATTTCCAGCTGACACTATCAGCAGTTCCTGCATCTATTTGGTTGGCTTTGTATGTAATTTACAAAAAATATATAATTTCTTTTATCTCAGCCTCCGTTTCGCGAACTTTAAGCGGATTAACATCTCCCACGCGATTTTAAATGCACGTATTCAAATCGGTGACCCAGTTTTCCGAAGACAGAGCCACCATGATCTCGTTAACCCTCCATTAGACCTAGTGTTTCTATTTGGCTAGCCAGCGCCGTTTTTCTTTCATTACTTAGCTAGATTGCAGAGATACAGCCCTGGTTTTACCGCTCTGTTAAGGCACGACACTTTTGGTCAGTTTTAAACCGCCAAAGTGAAGCGGTACGCTCGAGTTCTTCCTTTTCCGCTTATTGTGGAAAATTAAAGACAGCAATGGGGCCTCATTCGCATAATGAGTTCCCGTCTCCTTTATCCACCATTTTACCGTACCCTCGTCCTCCATGCATTTTCACTTTTACGATTATTAAACGTGACGATAAACGTTTATCTTTTTGACGTAATATTTATTCTACGAAAGAAACGATTGTTGGATAAAACGTGGAAAATCGTTAGCAGAGAAATTTCAAGAAACGTCGATTCGAAAGGCATGGAGTTTCCCTGGATATTCCTGAAAAGAAAGGCAATTGTCGGGTAATGATCCGAGCTAATAGTACGACATAAGTCGATACGATTTGAAAATAATACGGGAAGCTGGCACGACATTGGCTCGCGAGCTTCCACGAAAGAGTTCGGCCAATAGAGACGAGAAGTTTCTCGTTCCACAGGGATAAATGTGAACGACTGTGTATCGTGAAATCTCGTCCAAAGCCTTCCATTGCGCACCGTTGCATATTCTTGGATGAAAATTTGCTCGATTCCTAATCCCCTTGATTGATTCTTGACAGTTCACGAAACAAGCAGTAGCGATGCGATAGGTCGGTGAACAATAGAGTTATTAGCAAGCAAAGATGAGTTGTATTATTAGGTTACAGGAGCATTCTTCGCGGCGGCAGCAGCACGTACGATTTATGTCCTCGAGGTTTTGCCCATTGTGCCGACGTTCCTTAGGAATAATGTAAAATTTAAAATAACGTACCATTGTAAGCTTATCCAACTATTGCTGGGACAATAAAGTACGCTTCTTGTGAAATATAACTTACGACGATAAAGTGAATTTTTATGCTGCTCCTAAGAAATGGTGACATAATAGCTGAAACCTCGAACAGATAAATCTTATATATTACAGCTCAAACATATTCGTTTCTACTTATTCTTTAACGTTCTGTCTTGGATACACATTGGACCAACGAAATTCGTTGCATTTTCAAGTCAACAAGGACACCCTGTGCTTAGAGAACAGAAAGTGGAAATGGTAGTTTCGATGTCGGAGAGTTCGTGTAACGTTGGTTGGAACAAAGAACATTCTACTGTGCAGACAGATTTACGAGGGTTGTCTGAAACGAACACATTTTGGCCGGCAGTAAAATCTGCAACGTTGATCAGAAATTCAGAAAGGCACTTTTTACGACAGAACCTGGCGCACCGTCGCCGATGACAGGGCGTCCTGTGGGCGACGAACGAAAAATTGATCGTGCGAGTGTCATCCATTATTCGACGTCGAGATTTCGTCACCGCAGTGTGAAATATCATCCGTGGCAAAAAGCCCTCACGATGATTTAATTCGTCGAATTTCATCGTCGAACCAAGGGGAAACGAAACGATTCATTCTTCGATTCCGATCACTTTCATTTCAATCGCTTATAGTTTACTAGTCTGGAATTGTTTCGAAATTTTTGTTTCAATTTCTACGGTGAATAATTTATTCGAACAAGTAGCGTTGTGACAGATTACACATAGACGTGCTCACAAAGAAAACTAATTTCTTGCAAGTACAACAATCGCATGTAACAAGGCTGCAAAGTAATCGATTGCTTGATATCAGGAGGGCTCGCGCAGAGAAAAGCTGGCAAGCACGATAATAATTACGGTATCTTAAACTTCATGATTATCGATTCAATGTTACAGGATAAGTCCACTTCGATGAAAGTGTACTCCTATTAAAATTTGTCGACTGTTGGTAAAAGTAATTTTGACATAATAATAATCGATGGACTGTCAAGTGCGATCGAGCATCTACGTCTGTCGCAAATTGGCTTCGAGTCGTAAAACGCAACGAAATTGCCGACGATCATATCCCGTCTGCGATATATTCTGCTCTAGGTATAAATAACTCTGCTAACAATTTAACAGCAATCTACAGTAAAAATTTCCGGGTGCTTGCTGCAATTCGTTTTACGATGAAATAAGGTTGAGCTCTTAACCTCTGGACACTTAAATTCTTCTACGTCGTGGCTATAATATTTTTAGGAAAACATTCCCCAAACCCGTTGTTTAATCCGTTTACTTTTAACCCCTTGCAACGATCGTTAAAGTTTAGCTGAAACACAGGTTTACGTTCGTCATACCTAAGTGCACTGAGAATGAGGAACAGTTTATTCCTTCAGTTATTAATTTTCGTTACAAAAATCGAATATTGTAATAATATTGGAACAAGGACTTAACGTTCATCATTTTCTGATTTTGGGACGTTAATGGATTGAACTAGAAATTTGGAACGAAATTTAATCGCGCCGACGTTGTATGAAGTTTCTATAATGGAAGTAATTATCAGATTGTAAGAAGGGAAAGAACTGTACTCCACGTGGCGAGATAAAGTATTTTATGTTGAAATAATAGCTGCGAATTTGCCACGAATTTTATTACGCGGGTACGACGGAAATTATTTTCGTATGAATTTTTAACGTTTTTACGAGTGATGTTTCGTATCGTTATTATCCTTTTCGGAATATGGAACGCACCGGCGTCAAATTAATTTTTAAATAATAATAGCGAACTGGAACGACAGGGACATTTCTTCAATGGAGATTCGAAGGTTAAGAGATGATTTTTCAATAAAGAAACTCACCATTCCAAGATTTTTCATCGCAATAGCGTGACTGCACATCTTTGAAACGGCTTTCGTTGATCCACAGAACTTTCCAATCAGTGTGCGCGATGGAAAGCGTTTGTACGCCACGCGAAAAATATGGGGACGCGTTAGAAGGCAATTTATGTTTGGATCGCTCAATTTTCGTTCGACCATTAATGCGATAAAAAATAGCGGTGATGTATGAGAAAGTTTGTTTTCACGGGGCGGCGAAACGAAACCACCGAGCATCGGGTAGCATGAACGATTTGCATATTCGAGCAACCGTTGGTTTCCGTGGAAGAATAAATTAGATGAGTTTCAATTGCGCTTATCACCATAATCCCCTTTCCTTAATTCTTGGCTCACATTTTCGGATTTTCCGTTTTTCAAGTTCGTTTTTCAACAAGAAAATTTCAACTAACGCGAACGAAGTCTAGAAGATGGGCTATAATCGCCCCAGCATAGGAATATTAATGATCAAAATGGAGCATGAATGATTAAAGAAATGTGCCACTTCGTACAATTCATTTCATACGTTCTCGTCATGAATCTGGAATGACGCAGTGCGGATGATGCGTTTGTACATTTTTAAATCGTCATGAAAATTTAAAGCTGTATGTGTTGTTAACGTAGGCATAAATACAAACGAATTGTGACGTTGGTCCCTTTAAACCCTACAGTATTATTCTAGAACACGTCGTACTACGTTCAAGAGACATTCAGAGCAATCTCGATAAAATATACCCTCTATATCTGCCACACTAAACCAAAAGATACACGCTTATAAAACCTTCTCCGGCACGGTACGCTACCGTAAATCACGGAGCCATAAACTTCACCACTTGTAGGCAATCCTGCTCATATTCCGTTTCGCTTTTTATTGACAAACGTGTCGGCTGGGTGCATCATCGTAGCACGTACCATATTCGGCTGAAATTAACTCGCCTAACGGAGGTCACCGTCGAATAAACCTCTTAAGATCACTGTTCTCCGTCGCTAGATTTCTCTCTCGAATCGCGTGCCTAACGTATCGATGATCGCGCGCCTCGCGAGGAAAATCGAGCCGCGACTCACCGTGCGCCGCGTCGCGAAATTTCAGAGTGGAAGCAGCGAAGGAATCCTGGCGAACAGTTGCACCGAATCTCGCGAGTTTAGATCTTGGAAATCCGCGAGGAAACGTCCTCGTACCGCTACGCGGCGACGAATCGATAAGATTTTAAAATATTAACAAGCATCGCGCTACGTTCGGAGGCGAAGAAGAGCGTACGAGCCGTTGAAAGAGGAGAAGGTGGCGAATCGATATCGCCTGGCATCGAGAGCTTCGATTCGCGATGGCTGAGCGGAGTTCACGAGCCCGATGAAGGTTGCACGCGCCGCGAGACGATCGAATCGCGGCCGCTGGACGACCACTGTGAAGTTATGCTCGTTGGCCAGTCGTTCTCCGTCGTCTGCAATAAGTCCACGTTAAAGAAATCCGTTGAACGAGAAATTTCGGTTCGATGATCGATCCTAGGTTCGCGGTGCTGCCTCTTGGTGCTGCCTCTTCTTCGTTAATCGTCGCGCCACGTGCGTCGTCTACGCTCGTCCGATCGAGCGACGAACGGTGGGAACACACCCTTAAATATGAGTGAACCAGTGAACCCTGACAAACGATTACACGCCACGATGCAGTTGACGGAACGTGGTACGTTTAGTGAAGTGCATCCCGGCGATAAACAAACAGAGTTGCGTAACAGTGCCAGCGACATCCCCGGCTCGGCGGATCTGACTTGAGGAGGGAGGAGGACAGACGTAAATGTCACTGAGAAGGTTGGTACACGCGGCGTCACCGAACATGTTTCACGCACTGCTGGCTTTATTGGGAGGGATTCAGTTGTAACGAACGCGCTTCTCGTGAAAATGAGGGTGCGAAAGCTTGCTTTCGACTCCTGTTCAGAATGGCCGAGACCTAACCTACGGCTTGTCTCGAGAGTGGACGATAAGGATCCTCCTTCGATTATGGACTCTTGAGAATTTTGCCTAGAGTGAGGTTGCATTCACTTTTTCATCGAAATGTCTGAAATTTCTTTTATGGCGAGCATTAAAGACCCGAGAGGGTAAACAACCGAGAGCACCACTTTATTGGTATATCCTCAAAGTGGGCGACGCAACGAAGTACCTTTTAGACTACCGTCTCCTATGGTCTTCATTTTTTTCAGGATCACTTTCCATTCATTTTTGAAGAACAAAGAGTGACTGCCATAACGAAGGATCTTTTTAACCCTTTGCACTCTAAGCAATTTGGCTATATACAGGTTTATGAAACCCAGGACGATATAGAATATTGCAAAAGCTTTGCTCGTCGTGTTTAGTCCTGTTGGCTTTTGATTTTTTTTTTAACAACAGAATATACTTTTCTCAATATTTAGGTTTATATAAAAAATTACGTAATAATAGCCGGTGGCATGAAGTCGCTTCCGTGTAAAATTGCCGGTCACCGATGTGTTAAGTCATACACTAGCCTCTCCCCTGTCCAGAGGCGAAACTATCAACAACTCCAATCCATCGATTAGGGTCCAGCTCTCGATCGAGTGGACTCTTTCATTCGGTTTCCACGACGATCAGGCAGATTATTCTAAATTTCTTCCACGTTTGCGTCGCTGCACCCGATCGAGTTGCATAGCTGCAGGCGCGGTCCAGGTCAGCGAGACGAATTGGCCCAGCGTCGAAACCTTAAAAGGTGAATCGCGTTTCGTGCCAAGCTTTTTTCGTAATTTGCCTCGGTTGCTGCAGACGAGGCCTAAAATTCCCCAGTCGTTGCACGTTTCGACCCGCTTAAGACGGAAGGAGGGTGGCGAACCAACCAAGTTTCCATGCACGCGAATGAATCAGGGGGCTGGGACCTTTCGTCATTTCGTTGCGACGCGAGCGCGCGGAGACAATGTTACCGTTATCGACGAGAATCTCGGCGAGAATGCAGACCAAAGTTCTCCTTTGACGTTTCGTTCTTTCGTCCTTTGGGAAACTTGGTAGCCGGATCTTCGTCGCCTCTCCAGTTTATTACTCGGGATTCTCGGATTCTCGCTGAAGCCGGCGATATTAACGCCGCACGACTTTGTGCGCTCAGCCAGTTTTTGTTTTGCTTTTGAACGAGCGAAGCGGAGATTCGCTGACGGGATCGAGTTTGGACGCAGGGGGTGAGTTGCCTTTAGGAGAGGAGTCCATTAGAACGCTATTATACGTTAAAAACGGCTGCGCTGGAATCTTTTCTTTGCGTGCCTTGCTCGGCGATGCCGTCACCTCTGGAAGCTGCTTACCCTGACTTGTCTTTGAGGCAGCTGTCCTTTGAGGTATCTTTATTAAACCACTTTAACTGCAGTCTTGGAATTGTTGGGTTGAGGTAGAGGTACTACTTTATTTCTTGTTTTTTTTTTTTTGGCGTCTGTATTGCGCAATGTTGGCAAAGTGGGAAAGTACAGCGAAGAATGTACAAACCCAACTGTAAATCAACAATATCAAAGTCCTCATATCTAACATGTACGTTATCTCCTGAAGTCGCCATAAAGAATACACTTGAATCCTACAAGCAAGGAATACATGATTGCAAACCTCATGAAATTAAGGGGAGCTAGCAAGAACTTTCTACATCATCCCATAACTTACGAGGAAACTTTCACCCACGTAGTCTGGCCACGTAGAAGACAACACAATATCTCCAAGTATTTTCCCCGACTCGCCGAAAACGAGGAACGAAGGAAACCGTCGTAGAATTAGATAAAAAAATGCCGAGGGTAAAAGTCAGACACGTGTCAAGTCTTCGATATTTTAAATCTCTGTTATTTAATAGAGACACGAATCCAGATCTTCAAGTAGAACCAGTCAATCCTCGCAAACGTCAAATTTTATTATTTATCTATTCGATGTTTCTTTTTAAAAACAGACACGCTACAAGAGCCACTTCTGGCGGTTGTAGACGACGGTAAAGGGCAGTCTTCTTCTTATTTACCTTTTTCGTGGGGCTGGTTGGCCCAGAGGCTAACGGATTTCATTCGTATGCAGATTAGAGCCCGCGCAGGGACTCGCACAATACGTCCGGGTCGCAATGCCTGTGCCGGAACTGTCCTTTGCCGATTGCGTTACTCGCGAGGCACTGGCGGCAACTCGGCTGGAAAAAGCCGGGGAAAAAGTGTGCTGGAATGGTAATTCCTGTTTTGGGCGACATTGTACGCGTGGAAAAGGAACGCTGAGCGTGCTGTTTCCTACTTGGGAATCGTTTGTTACCGCGATGGCGGGAAGGGAGTTTGTTATCCTGGCGGAAAACACGATATAGGTGGCTCCCAAGTTGCTGCACGAATTCACGGAACAGCTTTTAGCGCGAATTCTGCCGGCATCTTGTCTCCACGGAATGAATTCTTCGGTAATTTTATCGTTAGTTCGGAGATGACGATTAGAAGTTTTTATTTATAAACTCTATTTTCTTCAGGAAAACGATTGGACACCACCGACGTAAATTCAGCTTATGTTGTCGGAACTCGTCATGGGAGTATCTTCTTTTCCATTCGTTTCATCATTCGCACAGTAGGCAGTTGAAATTTAATTAACGTCACAACGACATGGCAGCTTCCCGCGCTCTTTGAGGGGTGTTTGCCCCCGAACAAGGAAATGAGCAAACTCCTGCGTCCGATAAAGCTCGCGCGATGAGAGACGTGACTGCTGCAAATAATCAGACTTTCGCTGCCGGATTACGCTAATTAAATTCCTCATTTTCTGTGAGACCCGCGTGGCGAGGGATTCCTGTTTTTAAAAGCAGCTTCCCGTTGCGAACCGACTTCTTCTCTTCGTTATATCACGATCACGATCCCCGCGATTCCGCTTCCGTTTAATTCTCGATCGTGCCGGTAAATTCCGCTCCTAAGGAGAGTCTCGCGTTAAACTTCGGGATTGATTTTATTTATTGGCCCGAGTTTCCAGAGTTCTCTAAATTATATTACTCCGTTCCTTGCTTCAGCGATATACAAGGGCCCTTTTCTTTCGTTCCAACGCTGCAAGATACGGGAAAAAGTTCTTCGAAGGATTTTCATAGAAACGACGCTACTTTCGGAATGTCAAATTTTCTGGAATTTTATTTTCGTGAATTTGCATCTTCTGATGAAACGTGGATATACAGGGAGAAGGAAGGGTCGAGCAAAATTTTGAATGTTATCATTCGTGACTGATTCGTTTTCTGTACTTTTTTTTTTTAATTAATATACTTCTTTGTAAATTCCAATTGGTGTGAAAGCACGCCGTTCATTTCGATCGCTTTTTTATGGTATTTTTCTGAAGAGATATGGACAAAAACGCTCGAAAGTAAGCCCTTCGACATCAGAATTAATAAATTACCGAAAACAACCCTCTCATAGGGGTCAACACTCGATTGGGGTAGACCTAGTGCGGAACAAAAGGCGCTAAAAAATCCACTTTAGGATTCTACTCGAAGGCTTCCCTGCCACAGCCAAAAGCCACTGGGCATTGTTCCGTCGAGGTCTCCTTTGTGGTTTCTTTCTCTTTTTTCAGGCTTTCATCCCGCGTTTCGACGACAAACACTTCCCCAAATCCCGCCACCGTATCTTTCGAGAAAGCAGGAGGCAAGTAGGCCTCTCGAGTTTCGCTCGAGAAACGAAATCGAGCCGTCGATTTTTGATCATTTCGACGTTCGCGCAAAATTCAGAGTTGCCCCCTCAAGCGTTTCCTAGTTTAATTGGCCGCTGGTGGTTATTAAGACGATTTCTCGTGAATTACTTCAGCTCTCAACAAATTTAATTAACTTGGCGATTCGACCTTTGAGCAAAAAAGTGCTCAAAGAGACCACTCTTTCGGGCAAAAATGACTGAGCTGGCTCCTCGTCCTCGATGAACTCTTAGAGAGGGCCCGATAAGGTAGACCAGCGGACGTTGCCAACTCATCGCGAGCTCTCAACAGCTACGATCGAGCGAGATCTTGCGGGACGACGGATCCAGCATCGGGAATTTTGGGCCAAGCAAAATACAGACGTTTATTCTGTCTACAGTTTTCGCGAATGCTATTAAAGAAGAGAACGCTTCCGTCCACTTAATTTTCAAGAGTCGAAGATATAAAACAGCGATCATATTAACGCAAACCAACGAATGAATAAGACATTCGATTTGCTGAATAATTTACGAGCCAAACGAAGGAAGAAAAGGAGTTGGTGAAATTCCACTATGTATTACAGATCAAGAGAGCTGCGGAAAGGCGGCCTAGTCGATTTTCCGTTCGGAATTTCAATGACGTCGATACCGAACGCGGAAAAATGTTCCGTGGGAATGGAGAGCAATGAGGAGTAAACGAAATATCGATAGAACAAATGCGATAGACCGTAAAGCTTGTCTGGGGATTGCATTCGATTTTCTTTGCTCCTCGAGTTCGAACGAGATCGTCTTTCTCTAATCGCACTCTGAACAAACTTAAAGAAGTCGTTCTATTTATCGGTTTGTATCGCGTTAAATTTCAGATGTTGAGCGAACAATAAAACACGATTGATCGTTACTCGCAGATATAGCACGTAACGTGAAATACTCTTGTTATCTTTCGGCGTGAATTTTACAGCCGAATTCATACTTTATTCGTTAAAGAAATTTTAACAACCACCAAAGAGTACTGGACCGACATGTATTTTCGACGCTCGTTAAAGCTACTTCGTCGAAACGAAGTCAGGAGATATTGAAAATCTTTCTCTAAATTGTGCCGCGAATATAAAATGTGAAGGAGTCGCCGACATAAAACAATAATGGTCGAAACAGACGGCAGTAAACACAATATGGATGATATTTCAAAGCAAAAAGAAGTGTCCAGAAAAATCTCTTTGTCCCGCGTGGAATGCGACTCCGCGAAATATGGGAAATGCGCGCTACGCTTTGTCGAATTTTTCTTTTATCAAAGATGGATGTTCTATGAAATCAAGTATTAGGTTTTTGGGAGGAAGGATTGCGTTTGAAAATCAATATCTGCGCCCGCTGCTTTGAGGCTGGCGTTCTCGATCGTTTGATGGTCTTATTTTTACAAACTGCAGGAAGTAGTCAGTTTACGGTGGCCAAAAGAATGTATAATGAAATTCTTCGAAAGGATTATTTTTCCTGAAACATCCAAACTCATCTTGTTTTGTTTTTTAAAAATTCATATGTGGTACGTTTTTTTGTTTGTTGATAAACCAACATTTCTGTATATCTACAAATCTACCGGTATTTACACACAGACGCAACAAATTGATTGTTTGCGTTCAATGTTCCTGTTAATTGCTATTATATGAAAGCGCTAAATCAAGTTTGCAAGTACATATCGGACTACTGTTTACGCGAAACGCACAGGTTAGGTAGCGTGATTCGCGGTAGAAGGTCGGTCTTCCGCTTAGCCGCAAAGCCCGCGAGACGAGACGAAAACGAAACGAAGCGCCGCTCGTAAGAACGCAATAGCTGGAAAACCTGGCAGGGTAATTGCATCCCCCGTTCCTGGCTTGCGAGCAATATCTTTCGCGACTCCGCGCCACTGACCTAAATCCCACCGTGCGAGCCCGCGAAACGGCAGAAAGAAAGGAGCGACGGAGGACCAACGAAACGAAACTCTCGGTTCGACGAACGGACCAATCTGGCGACTAGACTGTTATTAAATTTTACTCGTTCCGTGCAAGTTTTTTTACTCGCGATCTGCATCGCGAAATCTCAGTTTTCAGTCGTTTCGACGCTACGAAATGAAACGCAGTTGCCTGGTAAATTTTGCCTTTCGACTACAAGTGGAATCGGTACAGGTGCGAGATAGAAATTTAAAAAGAAGATGAAGTCTGTTGGGAGCGTGGATTCAAATATATTTAACCGTCTCGACTTCTCGTTTCGAATCCTTTTTAGTGGAAGTCCTTTCAAGGGCAGATTGTATAATGAAATTGAGAAAAGAAGAAAGGAGAAAGTAAATATCGAAACGAAGAATAGAAATTAAGGGTTACGTAGATGTCAAATCGATGTCGATGTAGAAACTAATATTTGAGTCGATATGATTATTTATTATGTTATTGATAAGCTGGAAATGTTTAATCGTGTTTCATATTCGATAATAATACGCAGAACCTCGGGATCGTTAATTAAATGGGTTCGTGGAATAAATTTGTAGAATGATTCCTCAGAGCGTTCGCGGAATAAATGAAATACCACTCGAAACGTAAACAAAATTTGATAAACAATATACATATAACGTTTCCGCGGAGCGAGCCCATACATTTTCCATCGTGTTTCCCTTCGTGGAAAAGGTGTTGAATTTAATTGTTACCGTTGATTTGATTAATTAGTTTAATTAACGACTTTCACAACCGAGATCCGTTTTTGGTAACGTTATTAATTTCCATCTAGCGCTGGAATTAAACTTTGTTTTTTGAGGTCGAACAGGGTTCGAATTATAATACGCCACATTGTTGGTTCTCTTCGCTTGCTTTCCTATTTTTACGCACATCCAAAATCGCGAGTAAAGTAATCAAGAAACTCAAAGCTCGGAGATCGAAATGTTTAATTACGTTACGTTTAAATCACGTTCAGCTGCTGTTTCTAGTTGATTTATCATAATAACGTGCAATGTTTACTTTTAATCGGATGTGTATTCGAACGGTGTCGAAGGAAAAGGATTCACGAGAGCGGAAACTTTGTTTGCATTGGTAATGAAACCAAATCAACGCGTAGCACGTACTCGTGAATTCACAGCTCGTACGATTCACCGGCTTCTGGAAAATATTTCAGGTAATTGGTAATAATTCGGGCGTCGGCTGGTAATTGAAAGCGATAGAATCGAGATACGTACAAAATAGCCGCGAATTTTCCAGCCGAGTAGAGAACCGCGTGTCGATTACCAATGAACTTCGACTAAAACGTTCACGCTTTCACTTCTGAAATTCTTGCACCGCGTTTTTGCCGAATAATCGTATCACGGCGAAAGAAGCGTAAGTGTATCGTTGAATATACCAAACCGAATACTTCTATGACATTCTATGGATAAGCGTTACCATTCGATACGCCATTTCGATTTACCTTCAATTTGATTGTAATGGCAGATGAACATTGTAGTAATAACGAATGAATATCATTGGTCCGTAGAGTTTCGATAAAACGCGCAAGCTTCGAAAATACCATTACGCGAAGGCAAGGGCGAGCGACGCTTCAAAAGGCCCCTTAAAAGGCTGCCAAAATTCAATGAAGGAGAAGGCTCGCGTTAAAATGCAAAGAGGGCACGGGTTATAGAATATATACATAAAATTAGACCGCAATCTCTTAATCCCCGGCCAGATATTCTCGACGTCATTCCTCGTCGAATCCTTTTCGTATATCGTCCACGACTTCGAGGATCGAGTTTCCGACGAAAAATTCCCTCGGTAGAATCCTGATAATATTTGGCCAATATTCGTCGGCGAGATCCGTTTCACGATACATTATCAAATGAAATTTCAGCAGCAACGAGAAAGATTAACATTTCGCATTAATATTTGCCTTAACGAGGGACGACATTAATTCGCCGCTTTATTGGCCGAACTGTCATTCGATATATTAAATTTTCAAATTATCAAAGCGCGTAACATTTTGAAATATCAGCGAAACGTGTCTGTAAAACAGGTCTGTCAATTTTCCGATCGTTATTAATTTCGTTTTCGTAATCGTATTCGTGACGTCTCACTTTCCATATGCTCGGATGGAAATCGAGATATATCAGAGTTTAATATACATACCATTTTCTATGGTGTTTAAGCAGATTGCGTTGGAATCTAACTAGTTTGTGTTGAATTTTCTAGAAAGCAAAAGCGTATATTTTCGCTATTTAGGATAGTACCACCAACTACTGGGCAGCCAGTGTATCCGAGCCATGTGAATCGTCGTAGACACCTGTTCTTTCGGGAACTGTTCCATTAGCAAGATTATCCTCCCGCCTCAACGAGATGGTCCAAGAGTGGAGCGAAACTGAACCGGTCAGACGAACAGAGATCGCTGATAACGGTCTCAGCAAATTAACACCATTAACTATGCGATCCCATAACGAAAGGGAATTGTAGAAAATGATTAGAAACTTTTTTTTTTATTTTTTCCATACTAACTTTAGTCCAAATTTACCCTAAGAATTAAATTACATTAGTACGAAAAAAAAAAAATAATTCAGGTCTGAAAGGGTTAAGCGTTGTCGCGATTGGCTTTGACGAGTCGAGAACAAATCGAGCGAAATCATCAGAGGGCGAGGACGGAATAACAAAGCAGGGGATCCGAGTGATTAATAGAGTTTCCCAATCGCGGGGGTCGGATCTTCGCGGAGTTGGCGTTGTTAACAGCCGAGAAAGAAAGTTTCGAACAGCGCTGGAGCGACGATGGGAGTAATCCGTGGCGCGCGGCGTTAGCTGCTGCCCCGAGGCGGCGGCGTTCCCGCGACGATTATGGAATTGAAATTGAGACGAGATTGAATTCAATACAGACACCCGTCGCGCGCCTGTTTGTCGACGACGTTTCACCGTCGTTTCGTGCTGAATTTACGGCGTTCATCGGAGTTTGCCTTTTATTGCGGGGGCCGAAAGTGGAACAGGGAATTTCGGTCGGAGAGGAAGTTGCGGAACCCGCCCACGAGCTCGATACGTACGGAGGAACCATAATTTTGTATACGAAGCCTGGATTTTTGAGAAAATTGAGTTTAGAAACGGTTGCGCGCGCTTGAAAGCGCCTCTAACCATTGTCGGTCAATTCTACTAGAGTCGACGTGCACGGTTTGGCCGAATTCTTTTCCCGATATTAAAATTCCCCAACCACCGAAACACGAAACCATGTAATCTTGTAGAATCCGGTGGAACTGTTTTCGTCGAAAGGGGGAAAATGTCTAACTAGGCAAAACTGGTACACGGCGTACGAGCTGGCACGTTGAAACGGGCAATCGAAGGGAAATTTTAGGGTTCCCGTTCGCAAGGAATGCCTTGGAAATTCAAAGAGAAACAACGAGGTACAACGAAACGGAAATACGTCGACGGGATGGAACGGAATGGAACGGACGTTTTGCATCGATACACAACAAAGGCCCGACCTGGTGGTGCTCGCGAAGCCGAAAACGTCGACGTGAACGCAGACGATCGGATCGATTCCCCTTCTGTGTTCCACGAGCGCAGCAGCTTCCTTTATTCCCGTTCGAGTGGAGGGCATGGTCAAAGATCGTCGGGGGCCGATAAACGGGGGAGCTGATAGGGCGACCGTGTTCGATAAGCCCGTACTGCAAGCGAAATACTAATTACCGCACGCGCGACTCGAAATCACGTAGCCCCGTCGAAACGGGAACGTCCAACAGGAATTTAATTAAGTGCTCCCGCGAAATAATCACGATCGGGCCTCTCGCGAGCTGTGAAATCGCGAAAACGTTCGACCCTTCTGTCGTTTGATTCGATTCCACCGTCGTTACAGGAATTTCGCGTTAGAAGTAATCGGAGCGAAATTTCGCCCCTCGAAATAATCAGAGTATCGAGAGGCTCGTGTATCTTTGCGCTTAAAAGCTTGGTGCTGTTACGAGAGGTAAACGTTGGATAACAATGTTTTGGGTCGAGGGGAAGGCAAAGAGGATATTGAATATCGGCGAATGCTTATGTACGCGGAGCACGTGTGCAACGAAATAAGATTGAGAGGAGAGACGGGCCACGTTTTATTTGGACAACCCTTTGCACTCCAACTACTTCTCAGAGGCGCTGACGAAGCTTTGTGGACGAATATGAAAGTGATTTTGAAACTAATCGTTTAGTGGGATCGTGCTATGATTCCTGTGATAGTGGTATTGTTCCACCGGTAGATATTCATAAGAAGTTTTTCCGTTTATGACGAATAGGTGTACGTATACCATTAATAATCTTCGAATATTTGTGTAACCAAGTTTGCTCCAATAAGAATGGAACAGAGTCACGAGGATAATCGAATTTTTCCGTCGGAACATCTGCGAGAAAAGAGTAAGGAAATAAATATAAGAGCGAGGGATGTCACCTCGTGCACATCTGGAAAAGGTCAAGGCCCGCGGCGATAGTGCGAGAGTTCGCGACGTCTCCCAGAGTGGAAGAAGTGACCTTGAAAGGCCAGCTAACTTGGTATCGAGAATAATTAAAAATTTAGAGCAGCGGCAGGCCAGAAATACGGGGTCAGCTGGTGCAACCGAAACACGTGGCTGTCAGCTGTAAAATTGGAACTGTCTAATCGTGATTCTTAAATCTTACCTAACATATTAAAAATTTCTGATGTTTGCAAATATTCAATTCTCATATTTTACCGTGAAACAAATTCAGCGTTGGTCGAGAGAAAAATTACAAACCACGTATAAAATATTCAGCGAAAAACACGGTGCTCACTTTCCAGTCGAAACTGTGTTAGTTTTAGCATTTCGAGACTGAATCAACTCAGTTTTCATATTCAACTTCACAGGAAATTCAGTGTCGAAGAAAAATCCACACGTTTCTCCTGAAAATTAAAAACTCGCTTTTAATCATCGAGCAGAGAGTACGATATCAACTTTCCGGTTAAAGGTGTAACATTTTTGCCATTCTGCTAGGATTACTCGCGACTAGCTTGAATTTCACATCGATATAAATTTTGTGTTTTTCCGTAAAATTAAACTAGTGGCCACGGTAACTCTTCCAGCACATTCAACAACTCGTAAACAGTATAGACAATATAAAAATCGGTTCGTGTAAGCAGTGTCTTGGTTCTACCTTCTACTCGACATCCGCAGAAAACTCAATATTTACTGGCAGACGAGTGTCATAAGACTTGGCAGAGCTCGACGAGGTCTTGGCTACTTGGAGATCGACGTTGAGAACTGACTTTCCTACGGAGTCATTACGTCACCGATTCCATGACGTCGAACGAAGAGGATCGTATGCCAATGAAATTCCTTCGAATCGAGGCTAACCATACGAGCGATCGAAGACCAGTCGCGATTGTTGGTGTTGGTTTTAAAGTGCGAACTTTGCGGAGGCTACAAGTTTAAGATTACCTTAGCCAATCAAGGTTTAGATTACGGAAGATGTAGCCTCTTGGGGCGGTTTCCATGACTACCGTCCCCCCCATTTCTGTATCCTCCTTTCTGTCCTTTCCCAATAACACGACCCATCTTACCTCCTTCCCTCGACTCCTTGCAAAAGGTCACGGGGTCGCCTATCGTAAAATCGTTCGCCTCGCGTCCTATAATCGCGGGGGATAATTAGACAGTCGCGATCGTTGATCTTTCTCACGCAAGGCGAGGGGATGCGGCACGCGACGACGCAGGATAATTCCTTTTGCAAAAGCGAACCGAAAGTACTAAATGAAACTTTTCCTATAACGCTTGGTTTCGAGGAAGGCAATTTTATGTACCATTCAATTTGTTTCGGTGACTCTCAAATTATTTGGGGATTAATAATATTGGCCGAGTGCGCTAGGAAGAAACTGTGAACATAATCACAAATAGAAACAGCGAGCAATGGTCAGACACGTCGCAAGAGCTGTACTTGCTTAATTTTTCAAAGTAATTTCGTGTCACATTTCACTATTCAGTTTTGAATAATAATAGATACTACTGTCCTTCCTCGGCCTTGCTTCGATTAAGTGGCATTTTACATGATGAAATTGTAACGTGGTTACAGGCGCTACTATAATTGAAACGTGCAGAATTGAAACGGATAGGTTGATATTCCTGAGGGTAAATGAAGTTGCATCTCGGTAGCAGAGTCGTTGCAGCTGTGGCTGCATCTTCCACCCATTAGGGCGGACAGGGAGGTCTGTTTAAGTGCTCCTGCTGCACTACTTGCGGAATGAAAATTCATCACCAGGAATTAAGTTTTTAACCGGCCGCTGCGCGACCGTACGTTTAACTTGGATTACTCTCCACGCGCTAGGGATTGTGCGCACAGGGATCAGGATTTCTGGACTTCCGTATATTTTACGTTTAACTATCTTACGATGGAACACATTTTTACGAAGCTATTCGAGCGACGTTTCAGACGTCACGATCCAGCCGAGGAAAGATTCGCATATAATAACGAGATGAATACTTTTAATTTTTCTATTTCCTATTTTCTTTTTCTATTTTCAATCGTAGTGTTTCGCTTGGAAGAATGTAATCGTTTTTAAATTCTATATTAGGCAAATGTCAATTTAGAAAATCGAATTGTAAATCATGCAGGAAGGATGACTGTGTAACTTATTTCGATTGTCTCCAAATCTCTTATCCAAAAATATTGCTCTACCTGTACAATTTATCTTTATAGAGGCATCTCACACTAATCCATTTACTTGGTCCCCTGCAATTTCTAACGCTTCGTTGGAGAACCCCTCGTTGCTCCTTCCTTCATCGACATTTCCATAGAGAACTCTTCCGACCGCGCGTACCCGATACCAATTCCTGTATTTCCTATTCATGATGCATTTACAATTCATACCTTTCCATTTATCAATTCTTTATAAGCGATTTATTTTCGCACTATACGCGTGCGTCTCTGAGATGAATTGTACACTCGTGGTTCTGGCGTAAGGACGATCATAACTTTCTACAAATACACGGCGAGACAAGTGTTCGTCGACTACAAAAATTTTGGAAACGCTGCACTGAACTGGATTTCGTTAAAAAAAAATTTGGGAAACGCTGCTCTGAACCATATTTCACGCAACTCTTCGTTTCTGTCATCGAATACCGCTTACCATTGCCACGAGCACTAAATGCGATCGATCTCTTGGAATGGAGATTCCACGAGACACACGCCGACGGCGATGGCCACCTCCTTGACCGGATTTCCACGTGATCCGAATCAAGAGTCGCTCGTGAATGATGCAGGCGGTCGTCAACTCGCTCGTCGCTCTATCGTCGTCCCCGTGGCTCCATCGCTCTTTACCGTTCAAGTAGTATATTTTTCACAGTCGGTTCAGCGTTGCAGCGATGGATGGCTGCTGCTATCGTAAACTTCGTTCTCTCAGGCACGGTCCTATTTAAAACGAACGATATCACGAAATGGTCTGTGGGCGAAGCATGCTACTCGCGCATTGCAGCGAAACTTTTATTCCTTTCTGGAGGTATAGCACCCACTGTTATATAGAGTTTTGAACATCTCTGTTACCAAATAGCCTCATAAAAAAAGAACTTATCGAGACAAATTTGTCTTGATTTCAGGCACACTCGCCAGGATCATTTATTTTTACCTTAAATTTCATGATCATCGATGCTTTTTAAATTAAATCCCACATTTTTCAATCTTTATATAGTAGCTCCTGTTGAGACCAGTTCGGAATGGTACTATAGAAGGTTATCGAAGGTTCCACCCTGTATGTAGATTACGCCCCCCGAAGCATGACCGAATTTGCGTGCGATTTACTAAAAGTGGGCCGTAATGTTTCCAGCTACGGAAGCCAGTGTCGACTCTCTCGATCCCGGGAGCGATGAAGAACAGCGGCGGCGTGGCTGGTGGGGGCGGCGTGGGTGGCGCTGGGGGCGGAGGCGGGGGTGCTGGTTGCGGTAGCGGCGGTGCTACCGGAACCGGCGAGGACGCTGGTATCGCCCTTGTTGGCGTCCTCTCGGAGTACCCACGGTACACGGATGACCGCATGCTTGGCAGCCAGGTGAAGGGACCCTCAGGCAGCATAGGACCTGGCTCGAAGCACAAACCCAACGTCGGTTACCGGCTGGGCAGACGGAAGGCACTGTTCGAGAAGCGGAAACGCATCAGCGACTACGCTCTCGTCATGGGCATGTTCGGCATCATCGTGATGGTCATCGAGAACGAACTGTCCAGCGCCGGTGTCTACACCAAGGTGAGTCATTTCTTACATTCACCCTTTCCATTTCAGGTACGTTGAAGTAGAAGCATTCTTTGCACGAGCAAGGTTTTGGCCATTTTGCAAGGGCTCTTCAGGAAGAATACGAGGATTAACCAGTCAGCTGTGGCGTTCTCTTTCTTTTAGACAAATTAATATGTGAAACGTACTCTTAAATTTTATGCATGACGAGTATACTCGTCAATCACAGCTGACTGGTTAAAGGACATCAATAGCAACGTATCGATCCCGTTGCGAATGTACTTTTCAAAGAACGAGTCCTTTGACGAAGAATTAGTGCTCACGCGATAAATCGAATGTTCGCGATGAATCCCAAGGACCCTTGATCTAATTTTTGTTTTATAGGGCACTTTCAGCTGCGAGACGCGTCTATTTACAATTACGACAAAAAGTTTAAATTCTACTATAAGCAGTGAACTGTAGCTTCGTCTGCCACGAAGTTCTCCACGTTCGCTGAATGTCAATTGTAACCTAAAATACCTGAGCACTGGAAAGCCTCTCTGGGCTGTCGTTAACTGATTAACGGTGTTGCGACATGGACGAAAGGTTGCGTTTCATAACGCGGTGGAATTAGTTCGAATATAGGCTCAAATGTCTCTGTCAGCGTGAGACTCATTTATAGAGGGAATATGAACATCGAAGCTAAAATTACCGAACCGAATACATAATGCTATTAGGTATACAATCAAAATTTTCATCAGCAACTTTTAACGAAGAATATTCTATCAACAGCACCTGGAATTTTCGTCGCACAGGGAAAGTTGATTTCCATTAAAAACAATCTAGGGAGATATGAATCACGTGCTGTACGGCCTCCTTTGCAGCATTCAAAGCTTGACCGAACCAATTTTTGATAAAATCAATATTTATCGAATTCCCTGCATCTCACAATAGAGATTCGAACAAAGGAATCGCGCGCAGTCTCATTCGCTGTCCAAACCGATAGCCTCGCTCCGCGCTCAATTTACATGAAAAGTGTAATAAATGCGCGCGTGATTGTACAACCGACGCGTAACGCGCTCGAAGTGCACATTTTTCGTTCACATTACGAAACAATGGCGTACGATTGTTTTAGCAACGTTCGCGAACAAAGGAAATTTATTTCGCCGGTAGTTCTATCGGAGTTATGGATTTCAGGTAATTATGATAATAACCGAGATGTAGCCGGTATCTCGCGACTGTGAATTCTGAATTGGAGCGAACGTAACGCGCAACGAATCGGTCGTATTTGCATGCAAGAATTATGCCATTGGTCGCGTGGTCGTCGACGTAAACTTGCGCGTCCCCCGCAGCAAGCATTTGCATGAGAATCACGTGTCGAACTTTTATCGACGGAGTTCCATCGACGGAAATTGGAATGTACCGATAGCGCGCGTGTTGCTCGATTCAAACCGCGCGTCATTAACCGGTGGCGCTTTTAACGGACCTTATCGAGACTACGTTGATTAGGATCACGATGAAGAATGCCCAAACATCGTCTAAACTGGTTGAATGGTTGAAACAGAGTGGAGAAAATTACTTCGAGATTCGTTGAATTATTAAAATTATTAAAATCGTTAAATTGTTACGTGTGAAGTTTGAAGAGCTGCCATCCTTGGAACATTTTCCCATTTATTTATCGTGTATAAAGTAGACAGTAATAAAGAAGTTTTACTTTGCTAACTAAGTTTCCTCTTAAGTTCGGAATGATGCGCGAAGCGTTTGGTCTCTCCTTCCTTCGTTAAATCAGATCAAGGATCCCTTTAATATCATTAATAGAGATATTCTTGTTCTAATTTTCCTAAGGTATAATTGCCACACAACTCTGCTCACCAATGTCAACTAATATCGATCATTAGACAAACTTTGTAGACGATCAATCACGCAAACATTTTGTTTGCCTTTATAAGCAGGTCACGTGCTCCATTCAAGCGGTTACACGTTCAAATTCTATAGCCTGACATTTTCCAGTTAGCTCGACGCTGCGCTGCTCTCGTTCAATTAACACGCACTTTGCTCGCCAATGGGCGAATCAATCGGCTGAATGTCTCCTCTGAAAGCCTCGCTTTGGTGTCTCGCGAGGGGAATAAAGTCGCCATTTCCAGTAATTAAGTTCCAGACTAAAATGGTAATTAAGTGTCACGCGCGATCATCGGCGGAGAAAAAATCCTTCCCGTCTCATTTCTACGATGCTCGTTCTGCTTTCGTTCCTGTCGCATTCCCGTCTCATCCTGCGCCCGACGTTTCCAATTGGAGATTGGTTTCCTAAAAATGGAGTAACTTCGACGAGGTAGTCTTTTGTTGTGAAAACAGACAGACATTTTTCAGAAGTATTAAAAGGAAAACTTTTTTTTTAAGTAATCCTAATTACTAGATTTATAACAGAGTCTTCGATCTAAAAATAACACAAGGGGAAAACGAAGGATTGCAAAAGAAAACTGTAGAATGCTCTGCCAGTTAAACTTGTGATCCACTAAATCGAGGTTTCCTGATAATACCGATGTCGTTGGATTTCGAAGCTTCGAATATCCCAAAAAGTTGCTGTCGCTTTCTGACATGTCCTGTGAAAACCATGCGGAATTGACGGACAGAAAAGGCCGAATTCATCGGTCAACGTGAACATTCCCGACTCGTGATTCCAGTCAATCGCGAAAATATTTGCTCCAGTTCGTGTTTCACGTTCGTCGAGTTACGACACGCTGAATTCCATTTGCCTCTGAGGATCAACGAATTGTTTGAACATTTCAAGTGAAATCGCAGTTTTATACTTCTTGATGGTCGATGCATTTATCAATATCAAAAACCGATTCTCCCACTTTTCCAGAGTTCAGACTGCGATTTCCAACGTAAACGGTCGCGGATACGCTAAAACAAAACACTCCTCTGTTTTCAATAATATTCGTACGCATGTTTTATTTAACCATTGAGTTTCGGAATATTGATTCCAACTCTTCAATCGTCTACTGTTCTAGTATGAAATCGCTATCATTAATTTTCCTTTATTAACATTTCCACTTTGCCAACGCGTAAAAAGTTATGACTATACCAAGTGCTTTGACACTTAAATTAAAAATTCTTCAAAAAGTGGAGTTAATTTGTGCAGTGAACAGCTCAAATATGTTACTGGGATATTTTTCATTGTTTAGAAAATCATGCATATCCTGCTTCTCGGTGATTTCCTAAGGTCCTAGTCTGTGATATTTTCGAACCCCGCCAGCCCAAACCACTCTTCGCAAATTCATAAACTACAGCCCTTGAACCCAATAATTTACCTTCTCGCTCCAGTCGCGAGGACCTTCAAATTACCGTCATGTTTACCATCCCCCAGGCCCTGTAGTTATCGTTTCTAAAATTGCTGAAATTTTCCCCCGTCCCCGTTACACTCGTTCAAAGCAAGCCTAACGAAGTCGACGTTTTCTCTCCCTCTTCAATTCGTCTAATCACCATCGGCCGTGCATCCTCGTCGCGGTTAAATCTAGCGTGAGCGAAAAGAAACGTCGTCGAGCGACTGAATTACGCTGTTGACCGTAGCGATCTCTCGTCTGATCTCGTGCCAAGAACGAACGAATAGATTAACAATATTGGTATCAAGGAAAGGGGAGAGAGACAAGCCAGACGAGTGAGGGAAGGCAGCTATTCCGGGGTGTCTGTCTGTGTGTCTGCTAGCTCGACGAAAGAAGGCCAGGGGATGCATTCGATTGCTCTCTTTCTTTCAGCCGCGAACGTTCTGACGGGATTCTGGGCCAAATAATACATATCGAGGAAGCCCGTTCGACGTGTTCTCCTTATACGGGGTGGCTCGCGCTTAACCCTTTGACTGCCAGCCTCTATCGGGGAAAATTCTGATGGTTTCGCAGTAGAAACATACTTGAAATATTGGCACTTCCTCGAAAGAATAAATTAATTCCTGCAGAGTGATTAGCGATAATTGACTGTTTTCCCAAGAACCGAGTAGAAATAGAAATAAACTTAAACTTTCAACCTGAGAGAGTTTCTCGGAATCATCCTTAATCAAGACGTGCCAATAATTGTAATTCTCGGAGTAAACCTGTCCGTTAATTAAATATTCAATTAAATTGCGATTACAAGATTGCAACTGCTGCGTCTATCGACAGCAAAATACTCTGATTTCGAAAAGCAGCGACGACACTCTAGCTACGATTTTCGAAGAAAACACGGAGACGTCCGCGCTTGTTCGACTCCGGTTATCAGATCCGGTAGACGACGCACAGCCCTCGAAAGAATTTCAAAATTTACGCCCTCGCGCAGCCGTGCAGAAACGTGCGCATCGACTTGCAAATGCCGATAGAACCCGTGAAAACTCCCCGAAAGGAAATTTAGAAATTCCAGAAAATCGAAGCTCGCGCCGAACATCTCATTTTTTATGCATAGCTTTCCAAGCAATGACTCTGACGTGAATGGTCCGCGTATAACATAGGAGCGTCCATCCCCGGTGTTTCTCGCGCGACCCATTCACGTCCCTTGTATTGTGGCGAATGGAGTAACGCGGGATTCTTTTCGCGTTACAGAAACCAGGAAATTACTTGTAAAAGAGAACTGCGGAGACTGACGTGTGTGAAAAGGAAGCCAAGTGCACGTGTAAGTTCGATGGGAGCTATTCGAAATTTCAAAGAGTTCCGTGTATGAAAAGAGTTCACGCGGCTCTGATACGTAGGCTTAAAGTGTCCTAATTTCAAAGGCTAACGTAATAGTAAGGGAGAGTCTAATTCTTTATCGAATTGTTTATATAAATAAAAATTTGTCAAACTCTACCAAGGCTGATTCCACCTAGTGTTTCAAAGTAGAACGAGCAATCAATCGGAACGACTGCAAAGCTCAGCTGCACCGCACTTTGCGCAATACGTTTGGAAACTATTTTCAACGCGGAGGGGGGAAGTCATAAATACATTTGAATTTCAATGGCGACACTTTAGCCAGGACGTTGGGCGAGTTAAAGAAACCGTAATGCATCATGTTTCTTGCTGGAGAGATTCAGCAGCACCCTCTTATTCCGGAAGTTCGATTACGTGTTGTTGTTCGCCAGCGTTCCCTTCGCCGCGCTGCTTGCGACCTTTTTTCCTCTCCATTCTCGAATTGAAATCCCGCTGAGTGCCCCGGCAATAATCGCGTGTCCACGGTGGAAGCGCAAAAAAAGAAATCGCGATGGATCCAGGAAACGAACAGCGCGCCATCGGAGACGAGTCGTTAAGCTACGTTTCTTCGTCGCTCGTCGCTTACGGTTATCGCGAAAACTGCGATTCCAGGCCTTGATTAATACGTTTCCGTCTTATTTATCTTCGTTATTCGTTACTTCGCCATTCTCGAGTCTGCAGTCTTCTGTACCCTTCTGTACTTCAAGATCACTTCTCGAGACGAAGTAATTTAATTGAACGCAAAGTACGCACCAGGTACAACCAAATAAAAATTTCGAGAAATTTTACGAATCAGAGGCACGCGTAGTTTCTTCCTAAATATTAAAGTCTTGAACATAGACCGTAAGAAACCGATAAACTAAATTAGAAATGGTAAAATGCGACTGTGTCGAGATATCTCAACCGTGTGCAACCAACAGGGATAAACGTAACGTATCCCATGGCGTGCCTAGCTCTCGTCATTTTTCCAGTGTCAAACGAAAAAATGAAGGAAGCTATGCATCTTGAATAGATATCGCTATAACTTTATCATCGAATGTCGAGAATTTTCTGCTAGATACATCTCGGCCATGCGAGCGAGAAATTTTTCAAAATTTTCAGCTTCGTCACTTCCATATTCGCGGAGGAAATTCCGGCGAAGAGAAATTGCATCTGGAAAACGATCAACGAAACGTCACCCTTGGCAGAAGCAAAATATTTTTCATACGCAGCCACAATTTACGATATAACGTCCGCGACGGATTTACACCGACGGTGAATTTTCCTGTAATTAAACGGGGAAAAAAAATTCGATAGAATTGTTCGCCATTCTACGGCACGTCCGATAAGCCAATATTTATGAGACCAAATTGCAATGTCGATATTCAAATCCCCCTGTAATATCGGTCCTGTTTTTCATATCGCTATGTCCACGAAAAATATTCGAATCTCCGTTAAACCAATCGAGCCCTGAAATTTCATGCTATTTGAAATAGGAACGCGATGCTTTGAAAATATTATTACCTTTTTCTTCGGGGAGTACTTGCAACGGTACCTCGGATGAAATTCCTCGTCCAGTCCGGAAAGCTCTTATCCACTCAACGCCGACAGAGTTTTAGAAACTTTGGAGACTTGTTCGACTCCGAACTCGTTTAACACGGTTATATTGAGAACAGTAATTACGACAGGTGACTAATGTTATTATAAACTAGAGCTCGTCAGCTAGGTCGTTAGAAGGGAAGCCTCTCAGGATTCGGTAGATCGGAAAGTTTCTGTGTAAACTTCACATCCTGTGACCGAAGAATTAACGAGTTACTTCCAAGCCGATAAGTAGCTCCAATTGTCTGTATCGAGTGATACGTTTTGATGTTTCAATTTCTAACCATCGAATACAGAGATGGCATGAAATTCCTTTAAATTCCACGCAAAATAGAGAGCAACCATCAGAGAGACGGGCTCATTAAACGGGAAACATTAACAAGAGAGTACTAAGAAGCCCGTAACAAGAGCTCGCTAATTGCCGCAGGGTTCTCCCTGAACAGGTCCTTCCGGTGTTTGCGCTTTTTCGCGGGACCCGCGATAAATGCATGTTTATCCGGTACAAACGCGCGCAGCTCTCCAATTAACAAACTCGAACAGGCAAACGTCTCTGCAAAACCGAGATTAATGTTTCACGGTTGTTTGACCGCTGTCGGACCTTTACGCGTCACTCGGGGCGCACGAATATTATAGGAGGGCAGAGACCGGCGCAGCGAGGCGATTAGGATCTAATAACTCGAATACGAAATCGAGTATCGTGCCGCGGGAACGGTTGTACAAACGTTTGCAGCAGCCCGCGAATAAACGATCGCTGCTGGGTTTGTTTGTTTTAGCCGCGAAGCTTAGACGGCCCACCGTTTCTTGGCAACGGGTTACGATGAAACGAAACGGAGTCAATATTCGGTACAATAAATCCTCCGTTCTGTTTGTACGTTGCATGGACCTCCGGCGTTATCCATCGGGACTTATGAACTCGCGGAACGCCAGGGGAGAATTTTGAAACGAAAAGATGCACCGAGAACCTCTCGACGAGACGTATCCTCTGTGATTTATGAGGATTGTGCACGCACCTGTAATTGCATTTGGTTCGCGTATTCCTCGTCCGTGATGCTTGTTATCATTGGGATTTCCACGCGTGATTGTTAATGTAAACAGCCCCGGAAAACGAGGATTTGAAAAGAGATTACCTTTGATTCTGTTCGTAATATTTGGAAAAGGAAATGGTGAATGCGATAGAGGGTTAACAACCGCGGAGTGCCCTGATTCTGGTAACCCACTCCATACACTTGGCTGACCATATTGCTCTCACGCTATATTGTTTGAATGGAGTCTACACGCGAAATCAGCAGGGTTCAGAGCAGTTTGAATAGGCCATTTATACCTCTAACAAAGTTTCACTGACCAATTTGGTACTAATGTTAAGCATAGGGTACACAAGGAATTTCCAATTTCCCTACGATAGGATGCTTTGGAATTTATCGCTTTCACTATTAATTTTCAGAATCTATAGCGCGATTATAGTCGACCTTTGCTATATACTGCAACAGAATGGTAACTTGTTTGTTGCGCTCTATACTGGAACACAAAAGTGGTTAAAGATAGGTCTGTAATGAAAATGAATTTGTCAAGCCACGTAACAAGAACGACATTCCCGTAAATGATGAGTCAGTATGGTTAGCTCGCGCGTAACAGGTAATAAGATACTTTTGTAGTCCGTTAGAATAATATCCGCGTCAGAGTAATGCGAAGTTACCGCTGGTATAGCGCTGTTTTAATCACGAGCAACGTTAATATTACACAGTGATCAATTACATAAACGCAAACAGGGTGCGTACCACTAACAGCAGCTAAAACACACTTCTGCGGTTGCGAACTGGCAAATGCGTTCAACTGGAGTTCATCTATCGGATGCGCCTCTTACGCGCATTCGTAATGAGTGCAACCGAACGGTACGTTGGATGAACAATTCAAGGTATAAATTCACGTGGTGGAATTAACGAAATAATTTAGAAACAGTATCTAGATACAAAATGCTGTCTACACGTAAAAGGATTTATTTATTTTTGTTACTCGTGGAATTTTCATTCTACTCACTCGAGGGAATGCTGGCCCTCGCCGTACAGTTAACTAGCCTAAGCAGTTCTATGAGCATTCTGACCTACATAGGTTGGTTCGAAAATGTACTCGCTTCGGCAAGATGGACCAAAGGAGATATTGTCCTGTAGAAAGTCCCCTAAAGAGAATAGCGGTTTCGACGAAATAGGCCAGAAATCATGCTGGACTTTACAGGACATTTCGAAGAGGATACCAATCTAGGCGAGACAGTTCTAGGAGGATATTCGGTTACACGTGAAATCCTGTGAAATATAGTATCCTAGCGAAGAGGATAGCACAGTAGGCCAAAGACCGTTTTACCAGATGACCCAAAAAGAATATTAATCAGGAGTTTGCGAATCTACTTTATCGTCGAACAAGTTATTTACCAAGTTAACTCTAACAAAGAACGATCAGTAGTCGTTAACTATTGGAGGAAGTCAGCGTCGACGGTTAGATTGGCCGTGAACGAAATCCTCCGGCCTCTGGTGACAGAGGAAATTCAGTTTCTGGATGGAAAGTTCGCGTTACATATATTATTCCACGAGATTCCAGAGATAACCGCGGTAGATTGGTAACAGCCACATGGCAGCTCGTATCATTGGCTGGTTGCCAGTGTCGAAGATGGTGGTGGTAGATTTAAGTAACTAGTTCATGTTCGCTGGCGTGTATCCCTCGAATACCCCCTCTGGCGCCAGGATCGCGCACGCTGGCAACTAGATGCTTTTCTATTAATTTCTACCCCCTTCCCTCGCGGAAATGCCAGGTCAGTGCAACCCCTACGAGGGCAACAACTCTCCCTGTACCATTTCTTGCGTAAAGATGAGCTCAACTGCTTCGTCCATCTCTACCGCGACGTCATCCCCCTGTGTCATTTCGTTGTTCCTTATTTTTTTTCTTTGACAGAACATAAACATAACTCGTGTTATTGATGTAATAAAATTATATACACACTTGGTCTTAATCTTCTGGAACAAGATGAAGTCGTGAATTGGTGGTAATCTTATTAACCCCGTTTCACTGAAATAATAACGTCTCCGCTCTGTGTTATAGTAACTGCGAAAAGGTACTCGGCTATGTTAAGCTACGAAACGTACATCATGTCGCAGACATTGTAATAATGATCGCGAGCTTTAAATTAGAGCTATTCCTCGTACTCTTATTCAATTTAAATGGGGTCGTATGCGATTTGCATTATCATTTTCACTGGGTTGCCTCATGCATATGCACGAGCAGACTGATAATTAAAAATAATATTTAGCATTAAAGCAGCTCACATTTATTTGAGAACTGATGAAATCAGATTTATAATTATTATGTCAAGTTCGTCGTAGACTTGTTTGTTAGAAGCATCAACTTTTTTGGCCAATTATTAATCATTTAAGCGGTGAATATATTTCGAACGTGCCCTCTCATTTCATGGAAGAGCCTCTCGGTTTAAACCACGGGAATTAAATAGCATTCATTTATTCGTTAAAAATTCATAACCAAGTCCAAAGAGATTGAACCGTATAAAACGCGTGCGTGAGAATACGTTCCGAATTATTTTGCGACACGAATGACCTCCTTGACACTGAAATTACTTTCTTCGATTGCTGCGACTTTCAGATATCGCGAAAACGTGAAAGCCACGTAGAGGATGAAAATTCATAAAAAAAAAATGGACAGGGGTAATGTCAAAGGAGTTCCGTGTTCGCCGTCGCGGCTTGTCCCTGTGAAATTGAATCAGGGGCAGGAAAGCGTGGTCCGCGAAGTAACAGAATGCATTAGCTTTGATCCAGAATTCGGGGCGCGTCTTTCTGAATCTGGCACGCGTTTGGGGCACGAGTAAACAACTTTAAGATGGTGGCGGCGAAAGTCGACGAAGGGATTATTATGTCGATGCACAAAGACGGTGTATGCATACCCTGCCCCGTCCAAAAGATTTTCTACACACTTTGTAAACCACTCGTTCGCCTTCCGAGACTTTGACCAGTTAGAAAACTCGAGGTGGGCCTCGAATTAGGCTGAAAATGGAAACGAAGCATGCGATGGTAGAGGTCCTCCGACACGTCGCGCTAGTTTATTAGCTACAAAGCGTCGTAAACTGAAATTCTTGTACAGCTGGACACGAAGTGGCTAAGCGTGATCACGGATCGTTTCAGTCATCAGATATTCTTGGCTTATTACCAGGAATCCTAGGGCAAGGCCGTGTCTAGGGCGCTGCCATAAATAATAATTGTACTTGTAAATATATTAGGAACCTTCCATGCCCTACAACTCCTAACATATTATCGAGCATATTTAGACTGAATGTATGTATTAATTTCGTTTATTCGACGAGATGAAAATATATTTTTCTAATTGAATTTATTCTTCGTTTCGTGCTTCCTAATCTCGAATACAAGCTGTGCTTAAATTCGAAATTCCTCGCAGACTGTCCAAGGCTTTGATAACGATAAAGAAATGGAATCATGGCGAGGTTAATGGGAATCGGATCGTCTAATCGCGTTCTTGATAAATTCCGAAATTCTGGCTGGGTCTGGACGAAGGATTCGAGGAGGAGCCTCGAGCAGGTACTCCGGTCCACCCTTTTCGACTTCTTTGGTCTCTCTCGTTGATAACGATGAAATTCGAGAAACCATCCAGAGGGGAACTCGGTCTTTATCTGCACGGACGTTAACTACGCTGTAAAAGTTTGGTAGGATAGAGCGTGAAAAATATAGCACCCGTTCCGCGAGGATAACGAATCCATCAATCTGGAACTTTTCAGGTCAGCTGTTTTTATAGCTGGCTTCATTATTATATTTAGGACGCTTCTGGTGTCCCGATTTTCTCGTTTTTCTTTGGTCTTTTAAAAAATAGTGCTCGACGATTGACCTGAAGGAGAATATTTAATTGTCGAGTGAAGAATTTGGAGTAAGCTCAACGAAATCGAAGGAAATCATGTGTGTAGAATTCTAGGGTTTATGGCATGCACGTTATGCTATAATAGTGTGACAAATAATTACGAATGACGTGATTTATAGTGAAATATGAGTTTAAACATGTACGATCCTTGTACGAACGAACAATGGATTAAATTCCGAACACGTTTTCAACATATTGTAGATAAATCTTGTTCAATGCATTCGTGCAACCACGCGTCAAATACCTCGATGAAAAATTGACGTTGAATATTCGTATTGTAGAGGCATTTATATCGATTACGTATATATATCCGTTGGGAGCAGATATATACATATATTATATATAAAATACCTCGTACAAGTGGTTCCATTTAATTTCCATTTAAATGGAAACATACCGTTTTCTAGAATTAATACACGTGAAAAATCATTACGTACTGGGATCGAGTTAGCTTAATTCTTTGAAACCTACTAGAGATACATCATCGAACCATTACCAGCGCTGGCTGCTTGACGTTGATTAATGACTTCAATTTGAAATCCAACGGACTTAATTAATAACACTTCGTCGCGAGAATTTCTGGATAATTGGTAGTTAAAAGTTTGCGATTTTCCTTCGGTCTTTTCTTGAAAGTTATCATTTCCCAACGTTCGGTACATCGCGACGTCCTAACATTGCATACTGGGTGGACCGAGTAAGGTGTCACGAGCTTCATTCTTCGAATCGACTACGGTGTTGTCAGAGAAAGCAACTTGTAGTATTTTATGTGACCCACCCTCTAGACACGATAGAACGAAGAAAAGAGGGTGCATCGGCTCTGTTCTTTAATCCTTTATCAGAAGCTGGGGTAAAAGCACTCTGACCTATTTTTATCACATCACTGGAACGAAGACGCCGACATCCAGGGATCCTAATCCTTGCATAACGTACAAAGTCTATGCAACAGACTATCGGCATCCCCAGAAGATCTGGCAAAAAGTTGAAGTACTCCGAAAGCCTCTGTCGGCCACAAAAACCGAAGCATCGGGTACGAAAACGAAATGAAAGACGAGTTTGTTTTTCTCGCGTGACACAGGATTGCAGTACAGCTTATCTCCGGATATTCCAAGGGAGAATTTTTGTGGGAGAAAGAATTTCAACGTAGCGATAATTGCATGGAACGAATAGCCCTTGAGGCGTCTAGTAATAATGAACGATAAATCCTCCGATAAGTACTCTGATAACAACGGAGGTTCCCGCAAACCACCTTCGTTTATTTACAGAATCGAAAATTGCATCGAGTTGACTCGTAACAAAAGGAATGAACAAGCAGCAAAGGAGTCCAGCTCGATCGCACCCTATGGCGACAAAGCCAACGATCCTCGAGAAGTTTGTTGTTTTTCATTTCATTTTCTTTCCTCTTTTTACAACAGTATCGGCCGAGCAAACCGCTTTTAAAGCCGATGCTCGACTCTTTTTGCCCATGCGCGAACCACTACTACTTGCTCGGAAGATATCGCCTCTTCTTTCTCCACTTCCGCTCGAAGCGACGTGTGAAATTCATTTATATGGCATTTTCCGTGGAGCGCAAAGACAAATGCGGAAAAAATTGAATTGCAGCCTCGGGAATACTTTATTCTCCGCTTCGAGGCGATTGTTTAACGTTGGATTTAGATTTCGATGATTTCATTTCACCGGAAGAGCTGGCAATAATAAGTGACCGATTGAATTGCAAAGTGTTTTGATAAAATATACATCGGTTAAGCTTTCTCACTCGTGAAAACAGTTAGAGGTGCAACGTTTTAGCGTGAAACGCCACTTGGAGAGCCGAACAAACCAATAAAATATTCAGCCGTCGTTAGACTTTCATCGTTCAAAAGAAGACCTACAAAGAGTCGCAATTAACAGGCTCGAGTCGCGTTTTTGCGCGCGGAACGACTACTGTTCGAAGCACCCTCGGATCGTTAACTTGTACTAATGCCGTAATGAATAAACGGGGAAACAAGGGTATTTCTGAACTTGACGGCGCAAAAACTTGCACAATGCACTGCGAATGTAGCTGGAGAACGGAAAGTTCCCGAGGAGCAGTGTCTGTTGATTCATCTCGCTCGGCAACAAGAAACTTCGCCGGAGTTTGATCTTCTGGCGTCTGCACGGGAGACGGGAAGATTAATTTCCTTCCAATCCTCCTGATCGATACTTCTTTTTCGCAGTTTCCCTCGGCTACAACTCGTTGCGCGCGAAAAATCAAAAATGCGAGGTGGGCTGGTCGAATAAACGTGTTTATTTCCACGGTGATTGCGTGAATTATTGTTTCAAAGTGAAACAATGAATAACGTGCTGGAGATATTGTTGAAAACACTCGAATCGAGTGCTGGAACATGAATGCAAGATTCGATGGAATGTTTCGAAGATCTTAGACCTCAAGCTGTGGTCGGAGAGACATTTCAAAGCGATAGGCGTCGAGACGTTCGTGTTTACCGCCATCGGCGCTATTACTTCGCATTCTATTTTGCAATTCAAACTACACCGCACCAGAAGGACCTCTAAGGGCCCTGACGACAATGTACGATTTTAGATGTTGAGAATACGACAGAAGGAGTGGAGAGCTCAAACGGTGGAAAGGGAACAAGATGCGAGTCCCTTGGCGGACGTATTTTCTCATTTGAAAAATTCAGATAGCGCCCACGATCTCTCTCGATTTCCATGCAATTCCAAATCGAGACTCCGTCAATGTAATAACCAGCTCTATCTACATCTAAAGTATCTTCCACGCTAGACGAAAAAGAAACTTTCTTTTAAATCTGTCCTTCTTTGGGAAACTAAATAATAAAGATAAGTGGTGGATTGGAAAAACGTGCAATTTTATAATAAATTAGAAGAGAAAGTGCGGTGGTTGTGAAACAAAATTATCACGAAGAACGATAAATTATATGTAGGAACTATTTTCCTATTATGAGATGAAATATTACGCAAAGTGCCTTCGAGATATGAATTAGTTTAGTTTTTAATTTATCCCAGTTTCTTTTTAAACACTAAACTATTATTTCTGTCGGTCCATGCATCTTTCTTTGCGGCCTTCCTCTAATGAAGTTTCACCTGGAAATTCGTTATGCGTCTCGTCCAATAAGCTCGTACCGCGCGTGCAATCTCCCTATGGTACGATGTCAAAGAAAATAAGCGAACGACGAGGCTTTTTTCTTCCTTCTATCGCGGAAGCTTCAAGGAGCCTTGTATGCTTTTATTTGCATATATCTTTTCCGAAGTAACTCCGTTTCTCCTTCTCGTGTTCCAGGGATTGTTCTCTGCACTGCGCGATGCTGACTAGAAATTTAACTGGGATAGTCGTTCGAATAATAAAATTATTACATTATTTTGCACGAAATTTACGAAATTGCTTTCCGTATATTTAGTTTTTGCAATATTTGCAACAACAGAAGAATTACAGATCTATCGAATTAAATTTTTCTAAATATTTTTCACAAGCTTCCGTTTCAAGTAACAAATCTAAAGAATCGTCGATGACAGCTTATTATCAGCGTGCCTATTTTCTATTTTTAAACGTGCAAGAAGAACGCGAATTGGAACCGAGAAAGAAATAAAATATGATCCGTCGCCTAGGATTCGTATCGAATCCTCTCGGGAAATTATTTAAATGTACGAGGCCGCACGTTTTCCTAGCGTCGAAAAATTTCCACGTTCCACGTGGCTGCGAGGTAATTTACGCCGTGATGTATCCTCTTACGATAAACAGGAAACAGTTTCATTTATCTCTCGCGGAACGCAACATCTTCCGATAATTAAATTCGCGGGAGAGAACGAACGCACGAACGCCAATTGCCTTTCAATCGAGTGCGAAAACGTTTGTTGTGTCATCGATACTTCATTGCGAATAAAATAAAGTACAAACGTCGAAAATATTTATTTACGAACGCGATAACATTTTAATAAATTGCTTCTCGTTTAATAAAACTTCTTTTTCAATTAACCGAATATAAAAAATTCCCCACGTATTTTCAACGACAATACGTTTAATCGATCCGACGATATATCCGCGTATTTGCACAATGCAAACAATTCCCTGTAAATATCTGCTTACCGTGAAATGTTTTCAAATTATCTCCCATCGCTTTTCACTATTTCAATCGTGTTGCTTTCAATCATCGCGATGTAGCAAAAATGTTGAGCCGGATAAAGTGGAACCAACGATCAACAGTTAACGATATAAACAACGCTGTGCGAATACAATTTTACAAGATCGAGCACCGAATATAAATCACTCGACGGTGAAATCCCCGGATGTTACACCCTCCGCCCACGCAGCTCCTGCGGCGTTACGTTTCCGCCGTAAAACTATTCATGACGTTCCACTCGGAATCATAATTCATCCGATTGGCTGTCGTCGTGCGAAAAATGCTTGCTGGCGTGTCACAGTCCGCGGGGCTATTTCCCAGGGCGTTCAAACGACCAGGCTTAATCGCGGCTCCGCGAACCCAGTGACACCCTAAGCTACGAAGGATATCCTCCTCAAGCTCACCTGGACCAGCGATGGGTCGATTATCTGTCTCCCCAATTTCGAACACACTTCCCTCTGGTATTCAATGCTCGAGGAGTGACAGTTTATTAAAACAGTATTCTGACATTTATGGATTAATTTTAAATTCCTGTTTATATTGCAAGGTTCCTGTATGTAGGTCACCTGTTCGAGCTGTACCTAAAAACTGACAGATGCATACTAATTAAGTTGTTATAACACGCAAGGCACTACCTAATCCTTAAAAAATTTGTATAAAGGCATTATTTCGTAATGTCGTAAATACGTGCGATTTAAATAAAACGTAGTCAGCGAGGCAGTCGGCACGCTCAAACGAACGTTTCTGCATCCTTGAATAATCGAGAGCCAACTTGACAGTTTCCCCAAAGAATTCGCATTATTAATCAAGCGATGCAGTTCAGACTAACCAGCTAAATTAATTATCCGACACCATCGTTCATCAAGGCCGGATGCAAATGCTTCTATTGACCGTCAAGAAATCCCCAACAATTGGAGGTCCTCGTGGTGTCGGGGCACGTCGTGTCGAACAATCGAAACTCATCTTCCTCCTCTCGGTGGATATCTCGCTGAACAAACAATGACCAGATGTATTCCACTAATTTCCAAGGGCGTAACCGAACGCCACGGTTTCCTCGGTCGAACGCGACATGCGCAAAGACAGATCATGCCGTCGCCATAGAAACGATGCGAGTCTTCAAGCTCGCGGACTCGCGGCCGTCAAATGTCTCTATTTATAAACTGTGACACCTTCGTTGGCAACTCGTCTTAAATTTTCCATTTAACTAATTAAATATAAGAAGTCTTCGATTCGCTTGGGTAGTGTCATTATACGGGTGTTCTTTAAAACAGAACTTAGTTAGGAAGAATGTGTCAGACTAATTCTCGTCATTTCTATTTGTTTTGGTGTTTCTGAACATTGATAGCTTAGTATTATGTGTTCATTGATCTTATTATCCTGCAAATATTTAATAGAAGATGAGAATTTCTTGCTCTGTCGAACATTATGAATGCACTCGATAAATTATAATTTTACTTTAGAATCTCCAGAACATATTTCACGTTTTATACCCTAATTTCGAAATGCCTATAAAACGTGAAAATCTAAATAAAAGTTTGAAGCCAAATTTTCCGTTCGTGTTTGTAGAGAGATGTAACCTATGCCAGGTTCTGCTACCCGTCTTTACCCATCCCGAGAATACAGCGTCACAGGTAGCCTCGGGGAAGCCTTAGGGGCCTAGATAGGTAACCCTATTGTAAACTTGACGTACCACTTCACGTTGTTACCCCGAATTTTATAAGGTGCATAGCCTAAGGGTCCTTGTTTGCGTATCTGTATTCTTCGGTATTTTCACGAAGTCACTTTCTCCCAAAAAATCACGTTATTCGTTGGTGTTCCATGGTACGAGTGCCGTTTAATTTTTCTAGGATTTCTGCGTAACCGTTTCAACGAACCTTCGTGAAACGGTAATATCGGGGACATAACTCTAAAATATTTCGTAATGAACATTTTCAAGGATAGAAGGAATGTGCATGCCGATACACTATCGAATATTTATAGCGATACGAGCGAGCTATACGGATCGATAAAACTGCTTGTGCAGTTTTATTTAACGGGACAAGTATATATATATCCACTGCTTCTGGGGTTTTATAGAATTCTGAATTTAGAAAATGTACGTTTGGAGAAACGGTTTGGCAGGTTTCGTAGAAAACGAAAAACGACGATGGTAGACGGCGAGCATAACTTAAACTGTGAGCAGCTGGCGGTAAACAGCTGTCCCGTGAAACGAACCGTCAAAATATAAAACGCAACGCGTAATCTCGATCATTTGAGAAGAAGAGTCACCTGAAAATCGCGGATTAAATGGACTGAAATCGCTGCCTGTGTTCACGGCGTCGTTTCAGTTACGGACGCTTTATCGTCGACAGTTCCCCGTTACGGTCTTCTGGCGTGCATTAACGTCACCATAGAACCAAGCGACTTTTACTGTCATCGTTTACCCGAATCCCAACGAACGATCGTCCAATAGACGTCTATCCTCTGCCGTATCTCCTTGAACACTCCAGCCATTGTATTGAAATTAGCATCGGTTGTGCATCGATGGAATTGTTTTACCTTTCGTAACTAATTAAAGAGTATATCTACAGTTACACTCGACTAGAATTTCCGAAATAATTACTCGAGCGTTTCAAGGTAGAACATTAATAGCTAATGGTAAATTACCAAGCTTTTCCTCGTGAACTACAGCTAATTAATTTCTCTTAAATTGCTACATGCTTTTCAGGTAACTTATACGTTCGCGAGATAGAGGACGAAAATGTTTCCTTTGATGACGCTCTTGCGTAGCTAACAAGCAAAAAATTTCGTGATAAACAAGCTACCCGTTAGAACTCTGAGCAATTGCTTCATATATTTTGCAATATAATACTTTGAATTCTGGTCGCAATATTAGCTAACTACTCGTTCTGCTATCATTCGCTCAAGGTTCGGAATGAAATAACTTCCTTTCTACTCGAAAAACCGTCTCAGTCAGACTTGCCTCGCGCATCGCAGCTCGACAGCTGCGAGTGATCCGATGTCGAAGGGCGTGCATTAGCCTGAAGATAGCACGAGACGACTTCTACTGTCATCGTCTACTCGCGAGGAATAGACGTTGATTTCCTCGACGGTATCGCCTGGAACAATGGCCGCGTCTGGCCGCAGAATCGATATCTGCAAGGGAACGGAACGTGTACGGAACTCTTCCCTGCGCCTCGTGTTAAGGACACTCGAGACTTTAATCGGGAATCCGCTCGGCTGCGCTCGACGCTACCCGTTGTAAACAGACCGTGGTAACACGGCCCAGGCGGCGAGCAACGCGGAATTAGTAAAGTTTCCGGAGTAGAGCCGCGGGCGGATTCGAACGGGACGTTTGGTCGTTGACGGGAAAATTGGCCGCGTTCGCATACACGGCGATGCTCATGCGATATCGAGATACTACAGGCTCGAAACACGAGCTCAACTCGAAATTGTTAACCTGCGTCCTATCCGATGACGTCTGTTTAAAATGGAGCAAATGTTGTCACATTGGAGCACTTATATTTTAAATTATCGTTATGCGTAATGATATTTTTTTTTAAACTCGCAGGTGAACTTGTCATCTTTTATTTCATATGTCCGATAATGTTTCTCCAATTCGATAACACTATTTTCTCAATTCTATTTATTTGCGAGTCGATTAAAAGCCAATCCCGCAAGTAATTACACGACCGAATCGCTGATGGAATTCACTATCGTTTGAATAATTATGAGCGTCACTATACACGTGTTATATCGACATAACGTCACGTTGCTCGCGCGCTCATTGTTCCGCGGCGTTCGCGCGACAAATTAGTCGACCGATTATTCGATTTCCGTTTTCCCCGTCCTATGGACAAAATAAACAGCCAGGGAAGGGTGGCGAAGCCGTGCAGCGTGCGCGGAATAATAGCTGGAGTTTGTTAAAATAATAGTCGAAGCGGTAGTGCGCTTTTCGAATGATCCATCTCATACCGTCGCGCCCTCGAGCAGAAAAATTGTGTTACAGCACCAAGTGATTCTCGAAAAAGTAAATAGAATTTACGGAATAGGATTTTTCTTGATGACGTTCCGTCGGAAGAAGATTGAAATGAATTTTGAAAGAGGAATTTTTGAATTTTCAGTTCAAGTTGACATTATTAGAAGTTATAATCGTTATTAATAATTATGTTTAAATGAGGAACCGTTCCTTTTTAGATCAGAGCGTTCGTCGCAAGAACATTTCGAGACAAGAAACCTAACAATACTGTCGTGACTTACGACTTCATTAAGAGTACGCCGCGAACTACGTTAACGAAGATTGAGAGTAGATAATGACTTGGAAGCGGTTCAATTTTGCTTCGACCAATCGAGAAGCTCCACTCCGAGTCTCTGCAATTTTTATCGAATCTGGACGTCGATACGACGTATCGTCGATATAGCTGCGAAACGTGGGGGAATTCCGATTGAATATCAGATTAATTTCAAAGCTTCTCGTTCTCTTTGTGTGTCCCTGTTTTGTGAAACTAACTTTTGTCGAGATAACCCAACAATGTTTAGTCTCTCAGCCGATCCAGTTGATAAAAGAGGAAGTGTAACTGATCATTTATTTATTTTAAAATAAAACTATTCTTTGCTGTTACATTTATTACGTGCACGAACTGCGCATTATTATTGTACGCGCGAGGACCGTTAACAAAAATGATTTTTATTTCTCGAATCGACGATCGATCGATCGCTGGAAAATTGTGAGCACTGTATGGACGTTGCCACTCTTTGTCGGAAGTGCTTTCTTTATTTTCCTTTAACCTGCGAATATCGACGTCGCCATAAAACGGAAAAAAGGAGCCAGGACTCAAGATGGAAAGGAAAGTCGTCCTTTCGCAAACCTACAAAGCGCAATTTTCTCGCGAAATATTCTGCCTTTGAGGCGTCGCGACTACCATTGGAACGCGGAATAAACAGGGTTTCTGCAACTTTTAATATCAGAAATTCTAATCCGCACGCGGCACAAAGGTTTATCGTGCAGACTGCCAGCAGGATAATTTGTATTTCTACTATATTTATACTGGATAATTGTATCACGATATCGCAATTCTCACAATTTTCTAAATTCCCAACGAATGTATAAGTAACAAGGACTAGCGCACCATCTCCCGTTACTATCGCGAAGATATCCGACTAAACAACACTCGAGAACATCGCGCGTACTTAAATTTTCATGGGTGGAGATGAACAGCTCCTCCGACTCAAGAGTTCAAAGCTGGTTGAACCAGGAATTCACGTCAGAGGTTGCTAATGCGTTAATAGAATTGAATGATCACCGAATCGTCGCGGAAACATAGATTAACTCGTATACAAAATATTTGACAAAGAAAACAAAACTTACTGTACACAACAAAACATTCTACGCACACGGAATACCTAATGCAGACGAGTAGAGTCTGGATAGGTCTAAAAAATCTTAATCCTAACCTGAGTCGACGCGGGCAAACTGAAAGAGGTGAGTAGCCCGCAGCGAGGCGTTCATGTATGCAAGCAACGCGAAGTACTGGTTCCGCGAGTGTGTACACCGACGTAAACTTGGCTCCAGGCAGTTCCCGTATTAAAATGATTTTAATTTGGCCAGACGCGGCGACCCGTGCAAAGCTGGCTCGCCTGTCTTCAGCCGTAGACCCAGAAAAGAGGAGTGAATTTTTCATCCGCCCTCTGTCACAAGCGGCTTGTATTCCACGCGGAAATTCGTAATCCTCGCGGCCTCTTCGTGGTGGTAAAGTGGGCTGCGAGGAAGGATCGGCGGCTTTCGATCGGTATCGATCGGTGAATCGATTCCTAGTGTAAATATACATCGTATCGGTGTCGTTCGAACGCGTTATCGCCCGGACGCGCGGAATTAGGATTGATTTACGTTGGGTTCACTGCGGCAGGGATGAATTAATCTTGGGCAGACTTCTGGCGTCCCGACCTATCCTATGCATTTCCAAACTGCTTCGAACCAGCCCTGCTTATCTCAGTCGAGCTTTCACTCGTTTACTTTTGAGATCACGAGCTGTTTCTTGAAGTGATTATAAAATTGTGTTATATACTTCTTTTATTTTCGCTTTAGTTATTATAAATATAAAAAGTTATGCCTATACCGCGAGAACTCTGACACTTAAATTTAAGATTCTTCAAAAAGTGCAGTTTACCGATTTGTGCAGCGAACGGCTCATATGTTTAACGTTATATTTTCCCCCACGCAACCGTTTCAGAACATCCATTAATCCAAAACACTCGTGCACCCCGCATTAGCGTGAACATCCACGGTCTAATTAAAATTAATCGTCTCATCCTCTTAATCGTTGAAGTTTATCCAGTTCCCCTCGCCCCTCGCCAAGACGGATCTCGGATTTCCAACTAACAATTTCAAGCTAAATTGCGCCAACCCCGCAGAAAGTAGATCCCCCCACAATGGCGCGTCGAGCGAAACAAATTATCGAACAACAAAAACTCGCCGCCCCCGCACCCCTACAGATTCCATTTCATTTGCAATCGATAAATCCTCTTTCACGAAAATCGCGAGTCCACTCAAGAAAAGTGCAACCGTTGCTGGATCCAGCCACGCGTTCGTTTCGGATTAAGTCCTACGGCGTTATCGAGGAACGGGATGAAAGCGTCCAAAATTGCGGTTCCGTCTCGACGGCCGAGCTTTCCGCGTCGTTGTACGCGCGACGGTGTATTTTCCCCGTCGATTTAGGAAGGGGTGGATCTCCAGACTCGGGGATTTCAAACGCGGGGGAACACCTGGAACATCGGCCAATGATCGTTTCTCGAATCGGGCGAAGCAATTCCCTGAAAAATTGAATCGCGACCGATCGAGCGCGTATTTCATGCGTCACTCGTGTGGGAAGATACAGGCTGAAAAACGACGAACACGATCCTCGATCTCGATATACCGAGATCGGCGGGTAGTTTGAGTAGCTCGTGTTTATGAACGTTCCATGTTTATCGGTAAAATTGGAGGAAGAGCTTAATGAATTTATAACGTGACGACTTTTAGCTTCGATTTCGATTCTTTTCTACGATGGTAGAAAAATCTTGACAAAAATGAAGAAGAAAGGAGGAATAAGCTCTGTGTACGCTCGTACCTTATCTTTCGATTAGATGGGCGAGGTCGTCGCTCGAAATCGCTTCGAATACGAAGCGAGAGACTGCTCACCTTGAGGAGGCGATAATCTGTTATTGGATCGCCAAGGTGGTGCGTTTGCGGGGAATCGTTCTAGCTCGTTGGCCAGGGGAAGTAAACTGTAACGAAAGTGAGGTAAGTGTGATAGGTTTGGGACGAGTCTTTATACGATTACCTACTTTTTCCTACCGTCGTACTTCAGGAATGTGATCAGACAGGCGCGAAACAACGTTGCTAAAGGAATAATATAATGGACGCTAGTATCGTAGCACCTCAAGTACGAAAACATCTTTTCCAGCATTTTTCCATAATGGAAGTTTGTTCTAACGGAAAGTGGATACAAAGTAACACGAGACTCATGTTTCGCGTTGCTCTATTTGTTTTCCATCCAATTATTCCGCACGCACAAATATTCGTACATGCGACAACGAGACGTTTCCCCATAATTAAACGCCGAGGCCAGAATCAAGCGTTACTAGCGCGTGCTTCGCGTCGTTCTGCGGCTAATTTATATTCCTCTTACGTGTAACTAACTAATTAACTGACTGCCTACTATTACGGAAGCCACAGATTCGCCGCTGCGAAACCAAAATCTGACCACCGGATGCAGCCTCCGCTTGCACACCGATTTCATCGAAATTATTATTATTATTCTTGTGAAAACCTTCAACCCTAATTACAGAACACGTTACCGCTCAGTTGTAACGACGATCTTGTATCTACTCTTATATTTCACTGTAGAAATCTTTTCTTGCATCCCATTATCGCTTTTATTCCACTCGTAGTTTTTTTTTTTAATTTCTCTGGAAAGCTGTATTTACCATAAAGTCCTGAGAACCATCGATCTTCCAAACGCCAACACTCAACGCTATTAATTGCAAAAACTCGAGCCGCGAAAGCTCCACGGATCTCATTCGCGTCGAAAGAGCTACCATTATGTCAAATGACATTCGGATGACGGGCGAGAAAAAGAGAAAAGGTAGAGGCTTAAGGTCCACTTAAAGTAACAGTTATGATCGGCCGAGCACCGCGACGAACCTTTCCCCTCGTTTTATCATTTCTTTCGTCGACCACTCACGCGGCACCAGTCTTTCCTCAACTTGAAGTTCTCGATTTAATTACAGAGAGAATACTCGGCGCGAAGTGCTTCGAGTGATTCGAGGGTTCTTCGTTGGGGACCTAACAGTCCGCGTCGTTTCACCCTTTAGGACTTCCGCGTCCTTGGGTGTTCATTACCAGGCGCGTTCAGGAGCGAGACATTTTCAACCGCTCGGTGAAAGAGATACTCGGTTTCATGAAATTTTAATTGCTCCTATCCCTCTCGAGCATCTCTCGTTTACCAGTTATGAACGCGTTGGAAAATAAGCGAAACGCATCTGTTTGTTATCGCAGCGAAAGATTAATCGATTTATTCATTTGAGACGGTATTGAGCGACTTTCTTTGTTGCCAGAAACATCATCCATTCGTAATGAGAGTCAACGGGTAAATGTATCACACAAAATATCATGATGCTGGTTTTACGAGCTAATGAGCGATGATTTTCCATGAGAAAATGACATGTTCATTCGATGTTTAAAATATACGATGAAATTGTCCCACGGTTAACTCTGTTTTGAGAACATTAAATTTCGTCTGTCCATTAATCGCTAATTCTACTTGCGTTTGTTTATGTAAACATTGACCGTGGTATGTTACTACGAATTTCCCACAAGTTTCACTATATATTTTGTAACTATTTGGACGAAAATGAAACCGACGGCGCCATGCAACCGTGAAGATTTACAAACTCCGCGCTAAGTAGAAACAGCGACTAATGGTCAGACACGTTCCCTGATTCACGTTTAGGACATTGGTTTTCGCCTAACTTGGAATGAAAAATGGCGGTCGAAACATCTGGAAATACGCGATATACAATTTGTTCCGAAATCTTTTTTGGACCACATTGACACATGTATCGAAACAGTTATTCGACTGAACCCATTTGTAATATAGACAGAGCAGAACGACGACGTTCGTTGCGAATATTGCAACACTCGAAACGAATGATTCTAAAGCACTCTTTTCCACGATCTCCTGTACTCGACGATATGAATTTTTACGAAATTTTATTTCAATTTTTTGGATGCCTTGAACCGATTTCCGTTAAAATCGCACGCTAATTACGCATAGCAATTCCGAGGCATCGCGTACAGGAAAATTCCAACTATTTAGGAGTCATGTATGAATTTTTTTATCATACTTTTTCAGATCGTTAAACATCGAACAAGAAATATGATACACGAGAATGTTTTAACAAGCTGAGCTTTATTTACTTTGACGCCTACATACTGGATCATTTAATCTGTGGAAAAATAATGAAGATGTACTCCTCTGTAAATCATTCGATCGGACATATGCACCATATTGCTGTTTGTTTAACAGAAACAATATAATTTAAGTGCTCATAGAATAAAATCGATACAGCCCAGGAACCGAGATTTACGAGGACGATGTTTTATGTTGCAGGCCTCGTTATACTCGACAGCATTGAAAACCCTGATCTCTGTGTCTACTGTGATACTGCTTGGCCTCATATTAGCTTACCATGCCTTAGAAGTTCAGGTGCGTATAAAAATTCAATAGACTCGACGTAATGGCCTTGTAACGTGCATGTAACCAATTTCACATCCCATAGAGTTGTTCCATCGGATGCGTGGGACGAGCTATACGCGCAAAATCGCATAAATCTGTAGGATCTCTATCTGATACTCCACTCTAGCGGAAAGAGGAGGCTTTAAGATGATATAAAAAAATACAAAATAAGAGAAACAGAAGAGAAAAGAAAATCATAAGAGAAGCGAGTATGAAATTTCCTCGACGAACTTTTCCAGAATCCTTTTCATCTGGTTCCTAATCCATCGCGTTAGAAAGTAAAAGGCGACAGATCAAGGAGAACTTCTATTCGAATCACCTGAGAGGGAATGTCACGTCACGCTGGAACACGTCCCAAGCGTTTCCAGCTGAATTGGTCGCGACGTCTCCGCTCGATTCTCCGGAACACGTTAAAAGGCGATCGAACGGTGATCGCAGCTACGGAGATTCTCGTGTAATGAAACTTTCCCTCTCTTTCGCTCCCTATATATCTCTCTCAGGTGTTCCAACGCCTCCAGCAGTTGTCGTAACTCCTGGAAATTGTTCCCAGAAGTGTGCGAGCCGCGGACGCGTGAAATCAACTACGGTTGCTCACCGTGCGTGGGACCTCGTTAATTATGGCCCCAACGATGATTAATCGTGTAATTGATACAAAACTTGGCTTCCTGGCTCTACGGTTACTTTCCAACCCCCGCTATCCGATTACATCTGATTAATGACCGTGAAATTCCGTCGGCACAAAAGTGGTCTTAAGGGGGGAGGGCGCTGAATAATGAATCGTCGGGCGGATAATTTGCCGCGGATGTAAGTGAATAAAGATTTAAGGGCCGGTTTGCGAATCGAAGAACGAAACCGCTCCGTTTGGTCGATATCTCCACTTCGGCAGAGGTCAAGGAGAAAAATAAATTATGAAGATCAAAAGGGAGCAATCTTTCCACTTCTTCTCTCGAGTTGTAAATTCGGGTTAGGGATTGTAAATTAACGTCCTTTTTCCAATCTCGTGGTGCCATTTATCCCGGGATTCGGAAAAGTTTGCAACAAAAGCGTGTACGCGTCACGTTCGGTTTCAAAATATTTGTTGTTCATGAAAACAGTTTCGCTGGATGCGAGAATTGCTCGTTTTATTGCGAGCAGGTACGGCAATGTGCGCAAATGGATCGTCAAATCTCGTATCCTGACTGAATCGCTGACGACATGAATTTTCATGAAGCCGATTTTATTTCGAATACCGGGAGCATCAGCGAGCCGATAGTCCTGTGCAGTTTTACGAGCCTATGAAACGCCAGGCGAACGAAAAACGTTCGGATATCAACGCGCTTTATTATCATCACTATTATTATTATTATTATTATTATTGCTATTATTATTATTATTATTCGACACGATTCTATTCAGACGTCGTCGGTGGAGCTCGACGCTGACATAATAGAAGCGACTGTAGCCAGGTATATTCGTGGCAATAGCTGGCTTTTATGTCCCGGTACTATTAAAGCAAATCGCTCTATACTACGCTATCGGGGCTAACAGCAAGGATTCGCTGTGAATTGCAGAAACTCAACGCCATTTTGACTGGTTTGCTCGCGATCAGGAGTGAAATTATCGCGTTTAAAGAGCTGGAAGATGGCGGTACCGTGGACAGTAAAGCGGTGCCTGGTGAATTGTCTGGTTCGTTCGCGCAAACAATAGTAGACGAGGTGTATCGTGAAACGGCGGGGGCGAGGGAGAACTAAATTGTTGAAACTATTTGCTTCCCCAACAATTGTTCGTATAGCTGGCGCTCGATTAAAAAGAAAAATAAGTACGTTTCCTTCGACTGCCAACTCGAATATTTCGCATTATCAACGTTTTCGAGAATTAATTTTGGAATTTAATATTCGCCAATTACCAAACGCGCGGTTATGCGTAATATATTCCACGCAAGAACGTACGATGACCACCTGTAAGATGAAATTGCAATATAATTCCTGCCGTCCGTGGATCGCATTATAACTATAAAATGAAATTCTGGCTAGTTAGCGAATGCAGGGACTCAGGTAATTTCACACAAAGCTCGTTGATGCCGTGATTATGAGTAACCTGGCGGTGGTCACCAGGAGTGTTTCGCGTCCCTGAATTCCTATCGAATTATATGGAACCGCGTTGTATAACTCGATTGCCACTCCGACAGCGAGAAAATTGCGAATTGTTCGCAATGACGAACGCACCAGGCGGGATCTAATTGCGTTATCGTGCGACGTTTCGTTACTAGCTGCACGCTCGCGGCATAATACCGCAAAACGGTACGGTTTCCGTGAAACTGCTCCTGTTCCGCGGCCCGACAAACGAGATTAGGGAATGCGAAACGCTGACCGAAATTGGGACCCGATGACGCGAACGGATCCCTCTCAAATATTAAACGGGAACTCCTTTGAAGCTTTCTTCGCTACATCGCCAACGAGACATCATTTATTTCCATTGGGAGAGATGGTGGGATAGGATTCCCCTAACCAGGCCATAGTTTGAACAATTTAGCGATATTCCAAATATCATTATGATTAAATAAATAAGGGACAAGATAGATTCTAGAAGAGATACCTAGTTGGCATGATGCTATTCCAGGTATTGGAAAGATTTTCCATGCACTATTTTAGGAAAATCCATGCTCTTAGGAAAAGTCCACTGTCACTGAAATGAATTTCTACACGAATCATGAACCAGGTCGACACTCACCCATGACCAGTTCGATACACAAGCTGCATAAGCAGTCGCAGGTAATCCAGCCACATGAACTTCCCGACACAAACCACAGGCAACTAACTACCACGAATTTGCTATTTAAAATTAGGCCGACGCTTCCTAAATGCACGACACGATCAACCTGAACGCTATCACATAAAATTTCTCGTCCTGTCACCAAATACACGAACAATTACAGTCAAAACATTGATTAAAATTTTCTTTTTAACAGTTAGCGATGGTAAGTGAGGACTTGGTATACAGGGTGTTTTCTTTAACCCAAATATTGCCGAAGAATTTTTCTTAAATTCACTTGAATTATGTACGCACTCTACGTATAGTGTAAATAAAATGTGTTCTTACGATTGCTCGTTCGATTTTTCTATTAGTGTGATCCAGCATCCAGGAGCACTTTTTTAACATTTTCGATATTATTTGTCGAATACACTCCTACCGACTCCTAGATTTTCATCGCATTGCATTACCACGAATTCATACCACTACCAACACGTTGAAATTACAGTACGGTTTCGGTCGCTGAAAAATGATTCCACTTGTTCTCATCCCTCGTCGAAGGAATCGTGTTTCCAAGTGGTTCCCGATATAATCAGACCAGTATTCAAATTTCAACCGCTAATGAATAAAGTACACGAATACGTCCTCTGTATAAATTAACCCCGGAAGAACTTCGGGTCGAAGGGATTAATTACCGAGTCGTTTGTGCCTGGCTCATCCACGAAAGCAAGCTGGCTCGTCTTATCGCGAATCCTGATTGACGGATCCTCTCCTAAACAATGGTAAACTGACGATGGGACGATGCTATCTACGCGTTTACTCTTTAAATGTATACTTCTCGTTCGATTCCTTGTATCTTTACGATTAAACTAGTCGCTGACATTTCTCTAATTTAATCGTCTTCAGGTTTGAATGCCTGTTTTATTTACCCTCAGGCTACGCTGAAAAACCTTTATTCATCCCCAACGACAAGGCTGTTTTTCCTCGCTGGCCCTGATAAATCGATTAACGGCCGCAGAATCCGTTTACGGTAGTATGAGCCGTCATAATTCAGTCGCGGGGATTAGCGCTGCGTCCGTGGACCACGATATCGGAGTAATTTCTTCGGATTCCCGGCGGGATAATCTTTGGACCGTATATCAAACCGAATGAATTGGCATTATCGCGCGAGGCCTTCTATCACGAAACGCTGGCATCTCGGTCGACAATCGGTGATCAAACGACAGAACTTCCACAAGGCTTCGCCGAAACTTGTGCAGCTGTTGATCAAAGCATCCAAGTTCAAAGGGATGGAAATGGTGTGGGATAGGGGACAAGCAAAGTGCAGTGGATAGTGTTGGTAGTAACAGCAGCGATGCCATATGTATCGATGACATTCAAGGAAGTCGGTACCAGAATACTTAACGACGAGCTGCTGAGGTGTCGAGTGGTATCATTTCTTGACACCGATACCTTTGGCGAGGATACCGATTGATGCTCTTGTCGCGTAGATCGAGATTCTGCGACAAGAGAATCGTGAACTTATTTACTATGGTGAATTCATATTTAGTCGACCCGTTTTTAAATTAATCGAATAAACGAACGACTCTCGATCTATCTCCACGTGGACACATGATACATTAACTTTCAAACGCCTTCTCAACATAAAGGAATAACACAGCTCTTTCAAACAAGAAACTTCATCATGGGAAAGCAAAGTTTGACAGTGAAGAACAATGAGTGAACTATTCTCGTCATGATTAGCTTCACGTAATACTGGATATCGTAAATAACACCTTAATGCCGACTTGTTAACAAGTTCGTAACGGGTAAATTCGAAGATTACAGTATTTAATTATGTATGCACCGCGCTCTTCTCAGCCTCGTCTTCATAGTCGTATTACATAATGCAACAAAAGTGGCTCCATTCTGAATATACTATTCCCTTATTCCCTTTGAAAGTTACATCGCACCTCATCTTCGGTATATACCTTGTCTCTCGCGATAAACGTAGCAAATGTTTGGGATACCGAAACAGCGTACCAAACGATGAGGTGGATTCTTCATTATGCACGAAATAGCCGGCAATTACTGGACAAAGTTCGGAATTAAGAACGGCTTGTTCACTCGTACAAACTCGATCTGCATTTTCCAACTGACTGCGAAGGTTGAGAATCACTCGAGCTTGAGCTGAAAAACTTTCTGTGGCGTCAATATTGAACTTAACTCTTCGATGTTCGAGATCCATCTGGTTCGGGTGGTACACACAGCATCTCTCCGCTGTCGGCCATTGCCGAGTAAGCCGGTCCTTTCGCAAGGGACAAAAGAGGAACGCGACAACGCTCCGAAGGCATGGAACAAACCCGATAAGACAGCAGACAATATTTTCCTTTTTCGAAACAATAGAACAGGACTTCGAATAGGATAAAAATGAATCTAAACAAATATTTAACAGTATATAAAAGAGACAACTAGGTAACTATATTGGAATTTTTGTTCGTTACTAAAATCCTACGGAGATTTAGCGAGGTTTTGATAAAATACGAAATAAATTGTTTTGGAAAAATCTGTAAAAATCGTTCTCCGTTGGAAAAAAAATCAACGTGTTAGCGTGGTTCTTCATCCAGCGCTCGATAAACGCAATTAAAGCTGCCGTCAGGATCAATCGACATGGCGTTTCGACAAGGACGGACAGCCGATTCGTCGATAAACAAAAAGTACCGACTGGGTCGGCGTGTTTCACCCTTTATAGGAAAGGGAGTTTTAGTCTGGAATAATAAGCACGAGAATTGCGTTACAGGGTAAATCGTTTAGCTCGGCCGCGGATTAATAGTGATCAACGGACTGATGTTATTTTCTACTCTACTCGATGAAACGAACTCGGCTAACCGACGGACAACACTTGCGCTACTTTAACTCGATTAGTTTAGCAGCAACCAGCGCGTCCATCTAATTTGTATTTCCTATCGAATTGCAGTATGCTTGATAGTAATTAAAATAATTGCAGAGAGAAGCCGGAGGATTTTCTGATCGTTGTTTAAATTCGTTCAGGCAATTTGCGAACGAACATTGCTACAACTACTTCGCTGCTTACAATTTTAAACCAACTTTTCAACAGCTTTCACTAATACCGTCGACCTTTGCCGAATGCTCGTGTAACAATTTGACGCGCTCATTTCTAGCAAGACATTCTTCATTGTGCTAGGGGTCACTGAAAACAATGTTACCGAACGTGTACCCCATCCAGAGGAAATAAAGTCTCGCGCGTTCGGAACGCAAACTTTCAGTGGCTGGAGGAAGTTTTCACGGTTAAAATCACATCGAACGTCGCACAGAATCGATAAACTTTATTATATATTTCTCTGTTCGCCCCTTGAAATACAGCAAATGTAATAACGCGCATGACAGCACTAAACTAGTCGACCATCTTGGCGCCTATCCATGCGTCGCATTAAAATCGACAAAGGGTGGATACGAGTGATACGCGGACCCAATCGACGACGGCTTTGATCGCCGTGTCTCGACCTCTCTTTCTCTTTCAACAAGCGGAAATAAAACAAAAGCGATCTTAACTCATCGAAAACGAGAACGCTAAAAAATCTCACTCGCGAAGCGTTCAAGTTTGTATCACACTTCGATACAAACTTGTATTCGGTGCTTACATTATAGAACAAAATACTGGCGAGCATTCAGGTATGCTAACGAATGTGTATTTGCAAAGCAAATTGAAGGGAATGTAACGAAACAAATAAAACTCGAAATCTCTCTTGTTTTACAAAACACGCGACTGCACTTTAAGCTCATTATTCCTAATTCTTCCGCGATAGATTTGTTTGAGTCAAGCTGAATTCTGTTGCAATTTCGCGGTAAGTCGGTTTTCACGCGAGAACCAGTCTGCTCGAGACGATCCACATAAATCCAGGTGAAGAAGAGACGTATATCAGTCCACCAGCGGGTGAACCCTGTTGTAACTCGGATTTGCAGAAAGAACCACGAATAATGCACCCGGGGAATTTCATTCGGAAAATACGCTTTCGTTCGTCTCGGGGAAACAGAAATAGGGATGGCGAGCGATGCAGCCGAAGTTTGCGTCTTATTCAATCCCGTCTACCGAACGTGACCGGATAAAAAAATTTATGGGATGCTTGGATAAGTATCTCCGACTGAAACTATTATAGGTGTCAGCTGAATCGTGAATGACCTTTTTGTCGAGGAGCAGGCAATTCGTAGGATTTCACAGGACAACTTTGTTGAAATCTATTCATCGTTGTGATTTATTTTCGAACGATTTATTAATTCTCAGGTGGTTAAATATTGTATCTTAATAAAACGTCTGTCATCGACGTTGTAACGTTACGAAATTTACTGTGGCACAATGCAAGACTTAGGCCTGTGGGAGATAGTTTGAAGTTCGTTACTCTGTAGAAAGTTTACCGCAGGCTTCTCCTAGCCTGAGGCGTGTACAATCTTACTCTTTAAGAGGATCAGCTTAGAATGTGAACCGCGGAAGTCCCAACACCGCAAAATTAACTTACCTACGGCCGTATATACTGGCTGATAGACAAGCTGTGCGTTGCACTTAAAGCGTTATTAACTTGTTACGAATGCAAATACATAGAAAATCGACGATGCCTTTTCTAACGATAACGGATATCGACCGCGGAAAAGGGAGTGATTTCTAAAACAAATTAAAGGGCAGTTTGCACGACGTCTAGCCAGCTCGTAAAGGACGAACGTCTCTCTTACTCGCGAGGATCGTTCTTCCTGCGTCGAACGACGTTGACATCGATCGTCGCTCGTGAACGGTGTAATCGCGCGACTCAGGTGCGCGATAAAAGCGATTTGTCCGTAGGTAGAAAAGTTCGGGGGAGCGTGTGACAGACTTTCGGAATAAAACCATTTCCAAGTCCCACAGGCGTCGGGACGTCACCGAACATGAATATTCTAGTGGCGTTGCTTGAGTCGACCGTCCTTATCGCACCAAGTTTCCTGTAATCCTTGCGCAAATTGAATGAAAGCGCTCTTAAACCTGTAATAAGCGCTACTTCGCCCACAGTTTATCTTGGATACGCCTGCATTCCGAGGTTCTGGCTTTGTTGGATCGCGTGTACATAGCAGATCCCGCGTTTATGTTTGCGGGATCTCTTAGCCACCGGGGAAATATCGTGGCGGTGAAATTTTTGGTGGGATTTAATAAGTTAAATTGCCGGGACGGAGAATTCTTCTGTCGTTCGAGTTGAAGGATAACAATTTCTCAACGTTGCGAGTAATTTATCAATTTCAATCTTTTGGATTTTCGAGTATTCTTCGAAATCCATGGAGCAAGTAGATACAAATGGAGTAGCGGTTAGACGATACCTTGGTAGTATTATTCCATGTATAAATGAGACGTTCAACTTTTCGTTTGTATGGAGTTGATAAATGTATATTTCGCTTCTCGTATCGACGTTAGCGATAAATTCATGGAATCCCCAGTGGTCTTATTATCACCGTCGAAACGACTCTCAGAAATTGGAGAGCTCGGATTAATGTAAAAGTAGTCGTGTAGCAACCACCGACGTAATTTATCACAGCCTTCGCTGTTGATTCTGCGGATTCGTTCCACGAAATACATTCGAGACCACGGTAATTTACGTGTCGATCACGGTTTACCGTAAAACATCTCCGGTAGGCTTCCCTTGCCCCAGTTTCCCGTGCAATCATGTAGGAAACGTTCGAGAAAGTGTTCGCGGAGTTCAAAACCGATCGTCGGTGATCCCCTTCGAATGATTCGAAAAGCTGCCGCGCAGTTTAACTGCGGAAGATCTAGACTTTATATGAACCCATTTCGCGACACCGATGCCGTTAAGTTTAACTGCATAATCGATAGAAATATATCGTCCCAGTTCCTGTACACTCTGCTTTCAACTTCTTCCCACCAACGAAATGAAAGACTTTTGTTGCGTTATAATTCGTGACCGGGACGCGTATCGGTACGAGTATTGAATTTTAATTACGCCGAGCTCTTCGCCTTCAAAATTTGTGTACGTGTATTTCAACGACGTTGTAATGTTGCACGGCGATCTGTGCGATAAAACTGTACAAAGATCGATAGTGCATAAAGTGATGGAAACATTAGTTTGACGGTGCCATCTTTTTGTCCCAGGCTGTATCTCCGCGAGCATTCGCATGTCTGGAGAGCGTTGGATCAAAGATAAAAGCACCGTGGAAACTGTCGAAAGCGCTCCACGACAACGCCGTAAACGGGAACACATTATTTCCGTTTTTGTTCTTGTCTTTCGTTCTTGTCCTTCGCCGTTGCCCTTCGTTCCTCTCGATTTACCAACATCGTAGAAAATAACGACAACTTGATCCCCGGCTTATCGTGTCGCGTCTCGCGCTCTATCCCGCGATCAACGCCGCCATTTTCTCGAGTTTGGACACGGGGGTTATCGGATTCGACCACTGTTACGGGTGTGTTAACGGGCTGGGAACGATGGAATCCTGCGGAATATTCGCTACGGCATAGGTATAAGCGTTCCGCGAACGTTCCACGAACGCCGTAACGCACGAGATACGATTACTCGATCTTTCCACTCGGGAATGGAACACGACCTCTGCCGTGGAGTAGGCTACTCTGTCACGATGAAAGATACCAAGGCGTTGCAGCGGATAACAGGTGTCTGATGAACAAGCTGTGAGAAATTGTGATGCTCTGTGGGAAGGACGTTCCGGATAACCGTGCCTCAAACGAGGCTCGTTTAAGGATATTCAAACAGAGTGACGACAATTTTGAAGAACTCTAGGTCTCTTTTGCAGATGAAAGTTGTTTAAAATAGCTAGGAAAAATCTCTGTTCTTTTTGCTCGCTTTCTCAGTGGATTTAACGTAAAGTAATTGTAACCTTTTCAGGATTCAAGGTAAATCAAAGTTGTACTTAATTCGAAATCATCCTTTGGCTTTCTGGATTCTCGAGGGAAGCATCATATTATTGCGCAGTTGTGTAACTTAAATAAGAAGTTATAAATAGCACAGAAGATTAAAGTTTATGCAATCAAAAGAGGAGAAAATGTTGTATACAGTAATAACTCGACCTACTCTGTATTATCGAAAACGGAAAGTTCATCCAGATGATTGGGGATAATGTAAGAAAGATAGGACTTGTTAAGGAACCTTAATCGAATGGTCACACGTCTAAAAAGGAATTCCGACGTTTAGTTTCCACAACTTTCTCTGACACGTTAGCAAGGAGGAATAGATACGCACTGATTTTATAGCACACTTACAGGATATTTGACGACTGAAGTTACTTTCATAGAAGGGGCTTGCCACGGAGTGTTTTGCTTGCCGAGTTTACGCGAATGTCGGTCATAAACCGATTCGGGACTACGCAGCCCGTTCTTGAACGGTATAGGATGAGGTTAATCCTTAGGAAGTCAGCGTTGTAAACTGCATGCGATCCCGGGTATTACAAATTTTAATGGATACGGATTCTTCGATATCGCGATTGTCTCGTGGAAGACTAGCAATTAGCTCAACTGCACCTGCATGCCTTAAACTTAATTTTATCGCGTACGAACACTGTTCTCCCGGAAGTTCACTTCTACGCGATACACACGCGTGAAATTAAAAAAGTTAAAAATATATTCATTAATTACAAAATCCATTACTTTTTATACGTGTATACAGATGACACTGTATACATTATAAATGTTAAATGAATTGAAGATATTAATTTTAATTTCATCTCAAAGTTGTAGGTTGTTATTCCAATGTTTCGTGAAAAATTAATATTAATTAGGTTACATTTGATTGGACGTCGTATAAGCTACATCTACGATGAAATTGTTGAACATATTTGTTGTTCGAGAGAAGGGGGTAGTATTGAGGGATTTCAATTTGTTACGCGAATCGAAATTGCTGAAACGACCATGACACACTTGCGACGACTGTCTTTTATACGATTCAAACGATATAACGAACAACTCCACTTCGATTATTCGATCGCGACCTTTCTTTTCTTGTTGGAATTCATGTTTTTTTCTCTATCTTACCCGGCGCATCTGTAATTTGCGAAAGGTAAACATTTTTCGATCGGTATTCGCATTACCATTTTGCATATCAATTACGACGCAATTTACGCGAGAAGCTTTTGCAAAGGATATTGAATTTCCCATCGAGATTTTAATAACAAACGACTGATTTGTTATTCGCAAATATTCCATGGTAAAAACGTGCGTTGAATCCGAAATAAATTGTTAAATATTTCGCGTCACGTACCGTTTTAAATAATAGCCGAATATCCCTTCAATTTAAGTCTCGAATCGTTTGTCGAATTGTTACAATATCATGAGGCAAAATGGCGCGCGAATATTGTAACACGTACGAAAGAAAAATATAACGATACTTTTAATAAAATAATCAAAATATGCTCGTAACTATGCTATTCGAGTACAATGAAAATGAGTTAAATTAGCCATTATTTCTAACATTGGGAGCATGGCATTATTCTAGTTTAAAAGGAAGACATTTATCTACACCTCGTTCTTCGAAATCAGGTTACTAGTCACTTGACCAATACGCAAACAGACCCCTCAATATTTCATAACCTCGTGGAAATGTCGATCACGTGTCAAAAAATGAAATCGTGTTCCCGTTATCGAAACCATGTCCGAAGGAAAACGAAATACTGGAACATCTTCCCAACGTTCAAATTTCTCTAATACTTATGCTTCTGAAATACCAGAACCGAATGACATATTCGAAAGGTTTTGCAATTCACATTCACTTAGATAATGATATTTATCCACTCGATGCTCCGAACGTCGTAATAAACGTTTCGTAAGATGTTCCCCGCAAACATGCATGCACTGTCAAAAGAGACCACAGAAAAGCAGCCACCTCGTCGTGCGTCTCTCCAAAGACCTCTTCGCGTCGCTTAAATAACAGCGACCGCACGAAATCGTCTCGCCGCGACTGCCTTTACAGTATCATGGCTAGGCATTCCCCGCTTAATTGAGCGTAATGCTTCGCGGGCGTTTAGATCTACAGCCGTAATCCACGACGAAAGGCGGCGTTATGTCAACGAAACGCGCGCACTAAAGCCGATTTGCTCGCGGTCGACGTACAAACGGGCCAGGTTATCCGGAAACAGTGTAAATTCATAAAAGGGTCCGGCCGAGGTCGCGCTGTAATTCTCGAAAGTTCCAATTTCGAGGATTACTTTCGGTGGGGGGGAGCGAACGTTTTCCTTTTCCTCGAACGTGTTTGCTGTCCGGCGCAGGGCGGCTACATCAAAGAAGTCGTCCACCAGGGATGCAACCGTCCTTGACTTCGTTTGCATTCGCAGTTAATTGGAAACGCGAGATTGGTCATGCGGATGCAAAAGTCTGTTTAAAGAGGGGAGGTTTCGATTTTTCTGCCATGAAATGGAGACAGTCCCCGGGGTGTAGAGAAAATTAAAATTGATGCGTGTCGTTACGAGGAACGACTCGATCGATTTATCAAAGTAATTTTACCGAGATCTCTGACGTAAAAGAAACGATGTTTTTACAGTAAATTCTTTTTTCTTTTTAATCACTTTATTTAAGGTCACGTATAAATTAAATCTGAAGGCTTCTCTGTTAACGTTGAGTATAAAAGCGAATAATATATAACCCGTTTCAAGCCCTGCCGTGTATCTTGATCGCAGATCTGATCTAGATGCCGAAAATGAGCATGATGGCCACGGCGCTCATCATGCTCTCGAAGGTCTCGTTTCCCTGGCGCAACAAAGGAGGCATTATCCTCGTTCGCGAGAGGTACGAGAGCAAATGTTATCGCCGTTAACGTAGCTCCCCGAGCACCCGTTGTCATGGACGTAACGACCTCGACGTTCACCGTATTGAAAAAACGATAGCACCCCCGGTTCCCACTCGATTTCATTCCGATATCAGCCTGTCTCCCGATATTTTCGTTGGAAATTCGAGATGACGCCGAAGGCTCGTGACACGGCGTGTGTCATGGGAGAATATCTCTCGATTTCACATGGCACCGCGCGTGTCTGCATCGGGAGCGCTTTCCCGGATGACAGTATAATAACTTGGACAGTTTTCGGGGATTGCGCGAGGAACGATCGGAATGAAGTCGTCGCTCTATCGTGTTGCGACGATGAGCAAGTGTCGCAGTAAGATCTTCCAGTCGCTTTGCCCACCCTAATCGAGTTGCTGCTTCGAACGCTCTCCAGCAGCCGTGATCGGCTTTAAAGGAACGGAAGGTTCACAGATCTCTCGTTAACGAACGCGAGTAGGGGGCCAGCGAGTGCAAGTCTCGCAATAACAATGCTTGGATTCGAGCCTAATAGCCCGTTGACCTTTCAGCACCTGTTGATTGTCGTTTATCAACGATTTGCATGCGCAGATTCGCCAAGCTCACCTGACTGCACGTCGAAACGAAAGGGTTGTCCTCGAGGGAACGATCAGCGTGTTGATCGACGCAGAAATCCCAGCTCCGGCAGAGTCCAGAGCGTGATGCATGGTTGTCCCGCGCTCTGTCGCGGCGGATTTATTGATTTTCGATTCCACGGAACGTTCCCGCCACCCTGGCCGAGTTTCCCCTCGTTATTAGCGAATTGCCGCGCGTATCCAACCCCGCGAAAAAGTTTGACTATTCTAATAGAGTGTCGGGACACCATTTGCCCTTGAAGTACCTCGCTCGAGTGAAATTAACTCGTCGATGGGGCTTATCGAGCGTTTCCTGAACGATCAAACACTTCTCAAATTCGATCGAATAGGCAATTTGAAATGGAATTTTTGAATATGAAAAGTATTCAGTGACTGATTGAGAAACGTTGTGGAGAATCATCGGAAGAGTAGATAAATTAAGAGGCGAAGAATGATAATGAAACAAGGAAGCCTGACAGAAGATTAATCGACGCGAGTACACGGCTGATCGAGGGATAATTAATGTAACTTCTTGCACTCACTTGAGACTCGAGTAACTTGTATTTCATTCGAATAAGGATGACTTTTGCGTTGTCGCAGGTAGAGTACATTTACGGTGTAAATGTTGATTTACTGGAATTGTTCTGGAATCTTTAAACCACCGACCGTCCGCTAATATTTTGTTAGTTGATCCAAGAACTGTTACCTGTCTCGTGAGAGATTCAATTAATTTTCATTAAAATCAATATTTAATGTGGCCTACTTTCGCTCTCGGAGTGGCTGCAATTTCTCTAAGGATATTTCCAAGTGATCTTTTCATGAAATCATTCGCTATATTCCGCCATGCTGTTTGGAGAACATGAAAATGTTCATCTCCAGTTTGAACTTTCTGCCTTTTACTGGCTCAGTCCAGATAATCCCGGCATGGTTAACGAACTCGAGGTCCACAGCTCCACAGTTGACCAAGTCATAACTGTCATGTTACCGTGCACTTTACAAAATAAAACCATGGTTAATTACTCGTTTCAGTGGACAAAGGGAATGTAAGAAAAATAAAGTATGGACGACGCTGTTAATAATAACTGCGTTGAAAATTCTACAAAATGACGAAAGGTTGTAGTGTTTCTCCGTGACGATAGCAAGCAGAGAGCAAAGGCGAATCGCGAAGCGACTGTAAAATGCAGAACGCGCCATGGGTGGAATCGAGTCGCGAAGAAGCGAAGAAATACGGACTCGACTTCCGACACCTTAGCGAGTCCTTTAGGATCTCTTCGAGGCTGCTGCAATTCGTTTTATTGATACGGTGCAGAAGGGACTATAAACCGCGGCTGCTATCTCAGGATTTCGCGGTGTGTGCTCCATCCAACGAATTATCTCTCGTAAAACACACGAGTCGCGATACTTTCGCGACTTTACGAGGTATCGTCCCATCCGTCCGCGCCCTTTCGAATTTATTGTAGAAGCGGACTCTGGTCTCTTTGTTAACGCGGTACGGCTTTGTCGCCCGGTCTCCGATTTCGCTGAACGTTACAGGAGCTTTCTAACTGCACGCCGCAGTGCTTCCCGCTGTATACCGTAGCAACACGCGTCCCGTTTTTTTTTTAAAAGCTTTTCAAGGATCCCATTCATAGGTGTCGAAATTGATTTTGTTATTGGATAACGATTGACGTTTTCCTATTCCCTTCGCGTGGATGATTCGTGAACTATGTCGGGTTACTTCTTCTTTTTTTTGTCTAGAATGATTTCTTCTTTATATTATAAAATTATATTCCGATAGGCTTTCGTAAGATATACGACAGAGGTAAGCTTATTTGCATGAAAAATGTTCTTTGGTTCGGACTGTATATAATTCATTCTTCACCCCAAAAAATCTCTTGCACAATGAGCAGTATTTCGAAACTGTATCTGAAATAATGGATGAGTATTTAAAGTAGCAACGCCATCGGATGGTGTTCACGAGAGTAAAAGAAGATGTAACGTCACCATGAACTTGCGATAGAGAAACGAAAGCTTGAGAAACGATGGCAGCGCGACAGCGTATAAATAATGCAACTTATCTACGCCAGCCACGCATTTTCGCAAGAGTGGCGCGCCACTGGTGTATTATGATAATCCTATTCAAAGCCGCCGGATCTCACCTTCAGCGACGCGGGAAAAATATCGGTAACAAATAATACCATGGAGTTAGAGGTTCCTTGTGAGATACAGCTAAACAGAATCCTTGTCGAACCAGCCAGGCGAAATTGCTGTGATACCAAAAACATTGTTAAAGGACTATCGGAATGTTTAGCTTAACATATCTCAAGTATTTTAATAAAAATTTGAACCTAATTACAAGTTTATTTTGTAACGAGCACATCTATAACAAGAAACGTTGAACAAAATCGGAGTAGAACCCGAATGCGCGCCCTAAGCTACTTCGAAATCTATTTTCTCGAAAACGAAGCCTTGTACAAAGAAATTTTATTCCATATTTCGCATTTATTTTTGCATGTGGACACTATTTCTTATCGCTTGTCCCACTCGTAAGAAGATACATTCTACTACAAACTTGGTATTCAATTTAATGCACCTCTGCGTTGCTTCAGTAAGGTATATTCTAGTCTTTCCTTTCAACGGTATGCAACGATAAACAGAAATCATATAACTGAAATCCCTGTTAACATTGAACCGAGTGAATCGATAATTGTTCATACGCTGCCCGTAACATTGTTATCGTGATTTCTACACCGTTATTCGGTAACATTCGATAATCGACTTAATTCAATGCAACGCAATCTCATTCTCTATTAAGAGAGATTCACGGACTGGAATAAATTGTTTAATAAATTTCAACAAACCTCGTTCATAAATATATATATTTAACGATTAAATTCAAAATTAAACGCACTTTCAGTTTGTTTAACCGGCACCGTTATCATTTTCACGAAAACATCGACGGTAATGCCAAAAGTGAATAGAACGTCTCCAATTATAAGCTAGTATACACACTTTGCCCCGTCAATTCCATCACAGCGAATGAAATTTGTCTTCGTTTAAATATTTCGATTAAATGCTATCGAATTACTGTACGTCCTCCGACACAAAATACAACGTAGCGGTCGACGAATAACGAGTAACGAATTATTGTTTCTGCCGACAGTTGTTCATGATCGATAACTGCGCGGACGATTGGCGGATCGCGATGACCTGGCAGAGGATCGGGCAGATTACGATCGAATTGGTAATCTGCGCGATCCACCCGATCCCAGGGGAGCACTACTTCCTATGGACGACCAAGCTGGCGAACAAGGGCGGCGACTTCGGCTCCATATGGGTGCCGTACGACGTCACCCTCTCGCTGCCGATGTTCTTCAGACTCTACCTCATCTGTCGCGTGATGCTGCTGCACTCGAAGCTCTTCACCGACGCCTCGTCGCGCAGCATAGGGGCCTTGAATCGTATTAACTTCAACACTAGGTTCGTCCTGAAGACCCTGATGACCATCTGCCCGGGCACCGTGTTGCTCGTCTTCATGGTCTCGTTATGGATCATCGCCTCTTGGACGTTGCGTCAGTGCGAGAGGTAAGAAATCATGGAATAGACGTTTGATCATTCTTTGACGTTGCATGTTCCTTGGGCCTTTATTGCTACTACAGGTAAAAGACCTAACAGATATAGAACTTTGTATATCGGGAAACAAACTACGCGGTACCGGAGTCTATATCGCTTCGTATAACATTCGAATATCCTATATCTTTTGCACCAACGACAAATGCGTGGACGTGGGCATCTTTAGTTCTTAAAGAACCAATTCCCATTGGAATCGGATGGCGAAAGTTGAGCAAGTGGCTGTTATTCGATGGATACTTGGTTTATTTTTAACCTTTCCATTGTCCTGTTTCCTTTGTGAGTTAAACTAGGTCGTTTCGAATCGAAAGTGAAGAATACTTACAGGCAACTTCATTTTAAAGAGAAACTGATCTACGAGTCTGTGGTAGACGTTTCAGCGAAACAAAAGAACAGTGAACGCTGTGCACAGGATGTTCCATTTTCCGGGAGCAGCTTAAGTGGCAGCAACTCGTCCTTAAATATATCATCGAATAGTTCGTTCGAGTAGCACGGCTTCTCTGATACTGAATTAATAATGCCAAACATGTTAAGGAGGTCTTCCTCTATTCGGATATCCTGTGTGTGACGTTCGTGACATATGATTTTATCGCGTGTGATGAAGTGAATGGAACGAAAGTGACGTAACGCATGGAAATGATTAATTTGAAAACGGACAGACAAGGGATAGCATATATTCTATCTACGCCAGAAAATGTCACGATCGGAACCCAATCATAAATACTCTAATCAACCGTAATATTTTATTTTCATATTGGAATTTAAATAAGCCTTGTGCACGAATCGAATTCAACGCCTTTTATTAATGACTTTCTTGTCAGTCTCATCGATAGTATTAGCAGTGCCAGGAAGCAAATGTTCCCAGAACAAAGGCATAAATCTTCCCCGAACGAATATCGGACGATCGGAGACTCGCTGTTAATACGGCGATAGAGGATTTACTACGGGGCCGGGATTGCTGGACCGCGTATAATTAAATTCTCCCGCAAATAGCACGGCCGATTTAGGGAATCGCTGAGGGCCTAAGAACGATCGATCTTGCGAGCCAATACAAAAGTTCGCTGCTCTCTCGCGCTAGTAACCACGGATCATCGAGATTCTTTCCTCCGCCGTTCTAAGCCACGATAAAACCTCTGTTTCTTTTTCACCTTCCGCAACGAATAGACGCCTTCCGATCTTCCAATCTTAACCCTACATCGAGGAGGTCATTTCGACCTGGAACCATTACCGCGTTCTTCCTTCACGAGTCGAAAAGTTCTCACTCGTAGGAACCACAAGGAGAATTCGTGTCTGCGTCCAACTCTTAATAAACGATGGACGTGATTTTTGGCACTCGGTTCTTTTGAGACGAGCTCATAATTTTGAAGATTAGCTCCGTGAATCCAGATAGTAGATCTCTTAACTCAACTTTCAATGTGATATCTTTAATAAGTATTGTGACGGTTGGAACGGAATTTTGTCTGCAAGTCGAAGTGATTCTAAATTCGTTTACTTGATCGCTGGCAAAGCGTCGACCTTTCGAGGGTTAAATGAGACGTCGACTAGGAAGTTCCGTTCAATCGGCTGGATAAAAGAACCCGTTGAATCTTCAATCAGTTATCGAAGCTGTATTATCGGGCCAGCTTCCACCGCTCGACTCCCTTTCCTCGTTTCCGGAAGTTTCCAGCTCTGGGGAAGAACTTCCTGATTTCGCGATCTGAATGAAAATCTTGGGAATTTATAACGCCGTTTCGGATGAGACGATCCGACGAGATTGATCGGGGCGATTCGAGGATGAACTCAGGGTTCGAGGGTTGCAAATTTAATCCACCCTTGAGCTGATGTTATTAAAGCGTTTGCGTGTTTGTGCGTATTCGTTTGTTGCAAGGGCGTTCGTCGGGGTTTACACAGCCGGAGGTTTACGCCAGTAGCATGAAATTTCTTACGATCTTGCTTTGTTGGACTGCTGACTCCTCGAATGTATAATTCAGAATTCTATTCGCATCGTTAAATGACTTCAACCGTGTTAGAGTAACGAATTCAAAAAGGAAGTTTGGAATCTTTTCACGACCGACGATCTTATAAATATTTACAGACAACTGAAAGCTTCGAAGCGTACACCATAACTCTAATTTATGTATTTTGAAAGTAATCCAGCGTCTTCGTAAAGTTTCGAAAGTAATTATTCTGATATTAAAAAAAGCTACTCGCTAAAAAAAAAAAGACTCGGAAGAAACTTGGCGAAACGAACGGGGTAATTAAGCGGGTGGCTAAGAACCTTGAACACGCTTCGCTCGTAGTTTTTTTAATGACAGTGGATCAGTCCCGAGATCGCGAAGAAACTGACCTGCTTCTTGTTGCAGGATGTCACAATTAGCAGAGAGGATGCACGATTATTTCCAGTAGCGCTCGCACGAACATCCTCTAATGTCTCACTCTGTTTTCTCTCTTGTGTCGCTAGGTTCCACGACGAGGAGCACGCGAATCTCCTTAATGCCATGTGGCTCATTTCCATCACGTTTCTGAGCGTCGGTTTCGGTGACATCGTACCCAACACGTACTGCGGTCGAGGTATAGCCGTTTCAACTGGATTAATGGTAAGACAAGACGCAAAGTTTAACACGGCCATTCCCGCGAAATTTGTGCGCACCTCCTGCTTGCTGCTATTGAGACCATTTGTTTACAAGAAGCGTTGATAATCAACACACATTATTATTTGAGCCGTTCGCTGTATAAATCGATCAACTCCACCATTTACATAAAAATTGTAAGCTACATCTATATTTATGCGTTCCGCGATATTTATTTGAGTTCGTATTATAAAGAGAATTTTAAAAAACAATGCACATTGTTTCGTTGGATTTCTGAATTTTTTGTTTTGTGGAGTTGCTCGATTTGTGTAATGAACGGCTCATTTGACCATTCTCATAAAGCTTGCCTCATTACTTTTTCCTACATTTTAATTTACCCTCTAGAAGATACTGGTTTCACTTATTGAACAGATTAAACGAAACGGGTTAGTCGGTCAAATACTTGAACTTACGTCGAATTCAATATTACAGCGAAAGAGAATTAAATATATACGTGGTTATCAAATGTATCGATGTTGTGTGCTTTTACAGAATTTTTTGTACATCTTGATTCGCCCAATATGAGAAATTTATTTTCAGTTTTTAAATACAATACGTTAGATGGAATAGATTAAAAATCCTGGAATGTGCATGAGAATCGATATCGTACTCGACAAACATTAAAGAAATATTAAACGAACGAATTGCCAATGTTTCACACGATATCGACAGACATAGCTGTTTGGATATGTGCTTTCACGTAATTGTCTGTTCTTAATTTATCCCGGGCAAAATATTTATTTCTCATTTTTTTTTTTGTTTTTTTTTTTTTGTAATAGAGTAGAACCTAGAACTCGAAAAAATGAATAGAATACATCAACGCCGGACTTCCCCGAAGTTTAATTCGGAGACCTCCCTTCTGTAAATATGTATTTGTTTAATCGAGCTGGTTCGTGTTCGAATTTATGGGAACCTAAAACAGTTCGAGCAAGAGAGAATTCAGCACATTTTATGCACGATGCACGTCGAAGCTAAGGACTATCGACCACAGCATTGCGCCAAGTGGCAGTTACGATGCACTTGGAGCGACACTTCGTCACGATAAACGCTACACAGCGAGTCTAATCGTCCCGTTGGGAATACGCTGAATCCTTATTGTTATTGCACTCCCGGTTCTATGCTAATTCGTCGATTTGGGCCTCGCAGTCGTGGATCGTAAACTAATTTAGTCGCGGTCGCGGTCGATTTTCTGTGAAATTCCGGCCGGAAGTCTTCAAAACGAGCTTTCGTCGTGCCAGTGTTCGCATCCCTGCGCAGGGTGATTCTTACGAAGCGACTGATCAGCTTAGAGAGTAGAGAATTTTCGTTTCCTATCGTAATCGAATAGAAATTGTTCGTGACATCTGGAATCCTCTAAATACGAGAATACCGTCACCGCGGATTTTTATTTACGTAATTTTACGCATCCACCTAGCTCGTAATCGCTGTGAATACTCGACGTAAAATCGATGCATGCCTTTTAGCGACCCCTAGATGTGTAGAATACCTTAGAACTGTAGACATGTATGAACCCGTGTCGATCAACTGAAAATACACTTTTCAGGCTGACTGTTACAGACCAAGCTAGCGCATGCGATGCTACTAGAAATATCATCATAACGAGACCTAAGTGTACGCACACAGAAACATTGCCTACTATGTTAAGGCTTTAGTTTTTTGTAGCCAATTCTATGTATACAACGTTTATACGATATCTATACGATACTAAATAAATTATGAAAAAGACTGTCCTACGGCTGATCGATTCAGCGGTAAAAAGTCGTTGGATATTCTCCTGACTGTGTACTGCGATCCAGATCGAAGAGCATCGTCTGCGTGCACAAACTGCGAACGGATATGGAAAAACTGTTTGTCCCGAAGCGTTCGCCTTCTAAGAATCACTCTGCGTCGAAATCCCATTCGATTTTCCTCGAAATTCGTTGCGATATCGCCCGGAGAAGCGAATACTGCTGGCGAGTCGGTTTTGTCGTCGCGTTTGCATTCCATTGGAGGCTGCGGTTCCCTCTAAGAGACGCGGATTATGCATCTGCTGGGAGACCGAGCGTCGCAGCACGAATATGATTTTAGTCGGTGGCTGGGAAGGGAGAAATCTGTCTCTAATTGAGGCAAAGTAATCCGTTAAAGGGGGAACTTCGTTATTTGCGACGTGGAAAATGAAAGAACGGTACTTGTAATGAGCTGAAAAGGTTTCCCTAAGAGGATCAACTCGACGATAAGGGTAGAAATGCAATGGTTGATCGAATCATCATCGAGGAAATCAGGCACTGAGAAAAGTACACGTTTTCTCAGGCTTGCCAAGCAACGAGAAATATTTGAGATAATATCGTTCGATACCTAACTATTCGGCATGCAGTAGCGTCCACTTTTAATTCTTTTAATTACCTTCGACTAATACCTTCGGACTTTTAAAAAGTGAAACATAAATTTCTCTGAAAATGGGTGAACTATAGGAGATGTAACGAAATCATCATTATCGATTTTAGTTGCTCGAAATGAAAGTGCACCGAGAGCTGTAGGGTATCACTTTATATACCTAACCCCGACCTAACCACTTTAATTTCGTTTAACGAGTGTATCGGTACTTTTTCAAAGTACAAGTTACAAGGTACTCGCCATCCTTCGTTAATGAAGGAAATGCAAAAACAACGAAGGATTTATATAGGAATAAAGTAATTGACTTCGCTTATTTGGAGTAGGAATACATTAATAGCTCCTCTTCAATATCAGATCATTCAAGCTTCTACCAACGCATTTTTATCTAACCATATTTTTCACGAGCGATATCACGTATCGTTTAATACAACGCAAGGCCCGTCATCTATCAATGAAACAACTGTGCAGCGTAATAAAGCGATCATTCTGCGATAAATAAAATTTAATTTTCAATCCTTTAAATAATCGAATCACTTCAAACATCGCCTCGCTTTAATTTCGAACTAACCAATATTCATTTTGCCATACTTTCACTACGAATATCACGTACATTAAAAGAAACGCAATTTCCATTTGCTATCAATAACGAAACAGCGGCAATGATAAATCTATCATTTTTGTATAAAACTGAATTTAAATTTCGAGGGTTCGAACAATCGTTAAATGAGAATTCGATCAATGAATGGAAAGGCAAGAGAGATTAGGAAATGATTATCGCGACAGACTGCGCGCGAATACGGCGACGTATCGTACCCAGTCTGTTTCTTGTTTACAGACGGTTCTACCGGGGAACTTGGAAGATTCTATTAAATTAGTTCGTAATTAGCGCGGCTGCTAGTTTCGTAATTAAATGTACATCGGATAGCCTCGAGTTCACAGGTACGTTTCACGGTGTTTTTAGGGCGCCGGATGCACGGCCTTGCTGGTGGCGGTTGTTTCCAGGAAGCTCGAGCTCACAAGGGCGGAGAAGCACGTTCATAACTTTATGATGGATACGCAATTAACGAAAAGGGTAAGACGCAGCCGCTCGTAGATCCTTGCGAGGATTCTTCCCTTAAGCTATACGTACGTGTTCTGCTACCGCTCCTGTGACCGTGGTGTTTGACAATATTATTCGTGGACTGTCCTTTAACTGCCGATTACGTAACAAGCGACGCGGTTACGTCGACCTGACTTAGAAAATACCATCCTGTTCCCTGAACCTTCCTCTGCGAAATGTGCGTTTCCAAAAGGCTGCAACGCCTTTTTTATTCAGATGAAATTTTATCCAATCTCTGAATATCACCACGTTTGTATTTGTTATTATACCTTGGTAAGAGTTCTCTCGATGAAAATTATTACGATAGAATATTGTAAGTACCTGCGATTAATTTTTATATTAAGTTCATTATTGTTTTTCAATCGATTCTCGTCACATTTCTCTGGTTGAAAACTGTTAGCCAAATAAATAAAGTCCGTCGCTTGGAAAGGAACGCACGTTTTGTGGAGAGGGCTTCAAGGAACACGATAGTATTTTTTAATGCAGACCGATCGCATTACTTCGTTGTTACGTGAACGACGGTTGACGGACAGTCTCGCGAATTTTGTATTTTCACGTGACCAGCACGATGTGTTTATTGTTCTTGTGCCCAATGTCTTTGAGAAACCCTCATGTTCGAGGTTGAGGTAAAAATGAGTACAGCGATGCGGATCGATCTCCGCAAATACGATTTCTTCGTGATGTGACTCGTTGGCTTTTGAAAATCAGAATTTTCATACGCATCTACTTCCCCATTTTCGATGAACACATTCATCCATGGAAAATGTTTCAAATTCTAATCAGAATTTGGAATGGTTGAAAAGCTTCATCACGCTTCTCGCGAGAGGTGGATATCAGGACACGATCAGCATCATTCAGAAATATAATCGAACGCTAAACGAAACGAAACACATACGCAATGGCAAAGCTACGTTGATATCATCACTGTTATCATTTTACACGACTCTGTCCGCTTCATTGTTAGAATAACGCAGAGAGTTACACGCTTCGCTGATTGTAAGTGTGTCACCAACGCTCGAGGAAAGCTCATCAAAGAAATAGCGCTATAAATCATTTCGAGCGAAGTTCAATTAAGTTCCAGCGCTGCTCAATTGTCCGCGACGTTCTTGGAAAGTCGCGGAAATGAACGCATTAATTCCGTCGGGCTTGAAACAAGCAAGCAGTTGCAAGCTTTCAGCCTGTCGTGTCCATGAATGTCGCGTAATATCGGTGGAAATTGGGGTCGCTTTATTACTCGCAACAAATCATTTTTGCAATTTTCCTACAGAATTACAATTTGTCGTTTCACGTCAACAACTATTGTCCTCGCTGATCGGTAATGAAACGGCGATGCACGATTTAGGTTTGGACAAGTAATCTTAGGCTCGATGTAAAATTCCAAACGGTGGCCTCGACACAACTATATTTCCTCTACTGTAATTCCTGACTCTGCTATTATGTAATTTTATTACTAGACCGCAGATTTTATGCTTTTACGGCGTATGCTGATACGGAAGACACGCGTGAAACGTATACAGAATACATTTCATAGATTAATGCAGTAATATCAGTACTTCAGTTTGCATAAATGCATACATTTTGCATACGTTTAGTACATGTTTTTCATATTGGCATACGCCATGAACGCCTAAAGGCAGCAGTCTATTAATCACGGTGCAAAATCATATCTAATATCATGCGAAATGAGCGATTATTATTGTTGTTTAATACATCGATATCGTCTCGGTACCGATCGCTAGGAACTCGATTTTCACAACGACCTAGCGGCCCCAGTTTCTACCTCGTATTCTAAAAAGTCTCGGATTCGCTTAGGAAAGCTAATCGCTAATGACAATTCGCAACGAGGAAGGTCGACATCAATTACCGTCGAGTTTCCAACGAGGGACGCCCCTGGTATTTCCGCGCTGGATTCGAGACGACCGTGTCGTCTAATGTGTCATTATCATTTTTACCCGATCTTGATGGTCCGAGTGTCGCGATCGATTCACTGGGGTCAACCGTTGGTCGTCGAACAAGGAAATCGCATCTCACGAGACAAAGCCTGCATCAACCCTCATTCGGCGGGTGAAAAACTTGAAAAATGAGGGAAAGAAGCTCAAAACGAGCTACCAGATCCGTCCATCGAACCAGGCGATCGTTGGCGAATCTCTCAACCGAGGAGATGTCGGGGAAACTGTGCAATCGCGACTTGCCTGAATCCAGAGTGGCCAGTCCGGTAATGTCGGATCAAAAGATCGATTTTCTACTTTTTGCATTTTCATGAAGAAGCCTGGACGACGAACGAGCAAAGCTACATAGATTCGATCGTCATAGGGAATATCGCGATGCGTAAAAAGTGAAACGTTATTTTAAACATCCTACCAAACTGTGTCAACCACGATATACAAATTTGGATGGACCGCTGGCAACAAAAATAATAGAGCTGGGCAAGTCACGCGGCTCACCCTGCAACAGCGCTCGGTTTGAGTGCGGTTAGAAGACAGCGGCTCTATCGGTTTCGCGATAACTCGTGTTCGCGGTCTCACTTTTCATCGAGAAAAACGCGTTTCCAATCGCTCCGTTCCGACAATTTTCCAATTATTAGCGTTCCTGGGATCGAATTACTTCCTGGAATTTTTTTGCGATTCAAGCGTGTCGAATTCTTTTACAGGAGCTCCGAAAATCGCACGAACCGTGGGAAAACAAACGACGAAACATGTAATATTTATTTGGGGACGGGGAGAATGTTTAACGATTTTATAATCATTTTATTCAAATGAGTTCTTAGCGCTTAGATATTTGTCCTACTTTCTAATTGTCCATAATGAAATGTTCTTTTTTGCAAATTAAATTCAAGGATAAACGCAGTAAGTATTTCCATTTTTAATGTTTGTACACGCGATGTAGAGGGAAGGGACAGGTAAGATACTTAGACAAGTATTAGAATTAGAAAAATTCTATTTCAAAGCCACCGATAGAAAAGGATCAATTTCAACGATTAATTTAGCGAGACTCGATTACTCGATACGAGCCACAACACGAAGGAAGTAGTCGCGATCGACCGTATATGCTTCAGCGAGAGCGTAATTATTTACAAAAATTAACACCTCGCCGTAGACTCGACCAATCACGTAAATACTTGCGATACTTTAAAGCTGCACATCTTAGAAACCACGAGCAACAAGTTACTCGGTTCTTTGCAACGTATCCTGAAGTCGTGATAATCAACGAGGTGCTTTTGTAAATGATTACCACTAGGGTAAAATAGTACGTGGAGAATAATCGAGGCGTCTATGTTCTGTTTCAGCTGAAAAACGCCGCGGCGAACGTGTTACGCGAGACGTGGCTAATTTACAAGTACACCCGCATTGTGAAACGCGTCAATCCGGGACGTGTTCGAACGCACCAGCGTAAATTTCTGTTGGCGATATACGCGTAAGTTCGATACCAGACACGTGATTGACACCCATAATCAACGTATACCGATGGCAATTAACATCCTCATCCGTAATGCAAACTTTCAGACTCAGGAAAGTGAAGATGGATCAGCGAAAATTAATGGACAACGCCAATACCATCACCGACATGGCCAAGGTACCAGCACCCAAGTAACTTAGAATTCGATTAAATTCCCCATTGGTCTCGTCGACGACACATTGTCCGTATCGCGCTTCTATCGATTGTCCCTTTGTGTACGCGAACAAACCCTTCGTTTGCAGGCCGTTCGCCACTGGCTCGAAGATTCGACGAAGAACCATATTGTTTCGATAAAGCCACGCTTATATTGGGGTCGAGTGTCGACCAATCAATTTCATAAAAGTTCAAAAGGAAAAACATAAGATCCGTTCATCCCGAAATCGAGATAACTTTTCGACTCTATGGCGAACGAACTCTTTCACCGAACTAATCGATACGTCTACTATAAGCTCGCGAAACCTGTGGTTTTAGAGATCAGAGCATCGAACAGATTTTCCACGCAATGGGAAAAAGGGTTAATTCTGAATGGTTCACTCGACAGACGCAGACCACGGTCTACGAGATCGTTTCGGACATGAGTACGCGTCAGGACGCCTTGGAGGAGCGTCTGGTGGGCATGGAGGACCGGCTGCTCGGCCTAGAAGAGAAACTGTCCGGCCTTCAGGGTCAACTGGAACTACTGCCGGAGGTACTGACCAGGTGTCTCGCCCAGCACGCCGAGCGAATGGAGCAGCGGCGAAACTTCCTTCATCCGGACACGGCGGTCGCGATGGCTGGCGGCGTCGGCGGCGTCTCCGTCGGGAACAGCCTGTCGATGGGCATATCGGGCAGCAACGTGTCCGCCCACCATCCATTGGGCAGCATGTCGAATTCGCCGCTGCTGCCGCACTCGAGGAGCGTGCCCAGCGCGCCCAGCACCATGTCCCTTCACCCGTGGCCAGTCAGTCCAGTTCTGCCGCCAGTCTCGAGCCGTACGCCTCACCTGGTGCCAGAGACTGGCAAACACCACAGTCTGGCGCACTCCACGGTGGCCACCACAACGACTTCGCAGTCGGCCACCAGACTCACCTCGCAGTCCGGAATGGGGGGACTGGGCAACAGTCAGGGCTCCGACAAGTCTCCACACAGCTGAGTCTCGTCTTTGCAGCCGCAGCACTCTTACTAAGGAGCCCGACAATGGGCCCTTTTAGACGCTCGCGTATCTTCGAGTCCCTCCCACGCGATTACCTCCACTCTCTCTCTACTTTTCTCTTTCTCTCTCTATATCTCTATCTTTCTATCTCTCTCTCCCGCTCTCTCTCTCTCTCGGGAACAGGAAATTCTATCAGGTCCATCGATGCGCCGTGATATCGTGGACCGTACTTCTGGACCCATGGGGTTCAGTGGACGGTAGTTTAACGTTCAGTTGGCTGCGAGATTGGTACCTCGTCGGGTGTAAAGACCCTTAGGGTTATTGTCTTTTGTATAAAGATGAGGTTCCGTTGGGGCCTAGGTCTGCACGAGGGATTCCGAAGTAATGAGGTGCGAGAATGTTCAGCGTATACCAAAACGTTCTTGCATACTGTCCAGAGGAGGGCTGGGACCACTTGTGTATTTCCATATGCTAATATTTCGGTGCTTCGCTGGTCAAATTTCTATATGTTCGTGGTGTTCGAATAACGACTACGCGTCAGGTTCTTCAAATCCATCGATCCGTTTCTGATCTCATTTTTATTTGAACTGCTTTTATATCACAATATTATACGATTCAAACAATCCCAGCTCTACAGCGATGTTGAAATATGTAAGTGAAAGAATAGATGTACGGTGCCCTCGGTCAGTACCTGGATCGAATGGCCTCATAACTCCGTTTGTTGTTGATAAATCGGTTTCCAGCCGAGGATGTAGATTCCCGACCATCAATATTCGCTAATGTCGATCAATAGAAAGGCACAAAAGCGAGGTTAGAGAGAATCGGCAACACCGAAATCTCCGAGCTGGGCCAAGATGAACTCGCGCCGCTTCCGAACCCCCTCGTGTCAAACTTGAAAATTGATTTTCCACGTTTCTCCCTCGAACGCGTTCGCTACCACGCGTTACATAAGTTCGATAGCACAGATTTTCTATCCTATGTCAAATACAAGCAAACGAAGACCCGTGGCACCAGGGTCGCGTTACGTGTAACTGATTATTCAGAGTATTCGTGTAGCCTCGTTGATACATTTGATTTGTACATAGTTGAAAGCATAGCCCGCATTGTATAAAATTACTACTCGAGGATTACGAGCGTAGCGTGATCCGTGGCAAACGGTTCTCCAGACGAGTCGTGGTAGAGATCGCGTCGAATATTCGCAACCATCGAAAGTCGGAGGATCGGGTCTCGCAGCCACCGACGATCAATCTTACTAGCCGCCTGCTTCCGTAACCGAGCGGCGAAACGAAAGTCTTGCAGTAGCATAAACAACGGGTCCAATCCTCTTCCCGATTGACTGTGTCTTCTACTAAAGATCAAGAAAGAATCCAACACACACACACACACACACACACACACACACACACACACACACACA